>NC_054377.1:9090318-9139838 GCF_017654675.1 Xenopus laevis
CTATTTCGCACTGTTAAAACCTACCGAGCTACACTGTAGCCTTATGGGGACCTTCCCCATAAGCTTTCTAAGGCTTTTTTCTGATCGAAGAAAAATCGTTTCGAATCGTTCGAGGAATAAGAAACAATAAGAATAAACTTCTAATCTGACCTGATTCTGAGAATATTTTGGCACGGGAATTAGTAATCGGCAGAGGTTGGATTTAAAGACCGACAATGACATTATTTCCGCTTGATAATCGTGGGTAATCGGATCGGCAGTCCCTGCCCCAGTAGAGCTTGCAAACTTAAAAGGCCGTTCATAACAGTGGCGTGTTTGTATCAGGAAATTAAACCTGCCTGTATTATTTTGGAAGGTGGGAGGAAACTGAAACCCAACACCAGACAGGATGAAGAACATATAGATCCCTGTTATTTAAAGAGTCTTTTGAAAATGACATTTTAAAGCAAGCAGGGGGCTTTGTAAGGATGCGGAGATTTGGTGGAGATCTCAGCATCGGAGGGGTTAACAGCCTGGCCAAATTATACAGTACATGGACGCTGATGTGGCATTATGTATCTAGATCGTCATTCAACTTCTAGTACAAAGAAAAGGACGTACTAAAAAGGATGTTTTATTATAAAATGCACTTACATTAATTCAAAACGTTAACATATCAGAAAACCAACAACCCCACCCATTTCACCCTTCCTGGCCCCCAGAGTCCCATCCTCTGTCCATAGGCAATATGTCCCAACCACCGAACCAAAGACCTAATCGCAAAAGTCGTGTGTCCATATGGGCCTTGTACCACCCCCGAACCAAAAACATACTAAAACTCCCCCCACCCTTTCCAGAAATGCATGGAGAACAAAAACATCCTAGGACAATATCTTCTGCTGTACATTGTGCTGGGCAAAGTACCGTGCCATACCTGAGGATAAAAAGGAGAGCAGTATCGAGTGTGGTGAGACAATACCAATACCAATACCAATATAAACAGTTTCCATACAGCGTATAACAAGATGCAAGTTTAACGGAGGAAGGTGCACCCATCGCATTGCTTTCATTAGCCACAGACCTTCTTATCTCATTTCCCTTCAGGAAACTCAACTGAGCCAGAGTTGCCCTAACAATGTTATCAGGAGTAGCACCAGAAAAGCCAAAGGATCTCCTGCACCTATGCTGCCAGATCCGGTACCGTGTGCAGGCAATGATAATGTAAAGGGTCTCACGGTCCAGTAGACGGTGCCTGACAGAAACCCTATAGGCTGACTCTGTATAGGTCAAGTTTTTCAGAGCGGGAACTTTAAAGGAATAGTTCAGTGTGAAAATAAAAACTGTGTAAATAGATAGGCTGTGCAAAATAAAAAATGTTTCTAATATAGTTAGACAAAAATGTAATTTATAAAGGCTGGAGTGAACAGATATCTAATAAAACAGCCAGAACACGACTTGAAGGGGGGCAACATGGTACATTTCTGTTCAGTGAGTTTGTAATTAATCTTCAGCATTCAGCTCACATTCAAAAGCAACAGTTATGACCCATGTGCCCCCCCCCCTCAAGTCTCTGATTGGTTACTGCCTGGTAGCCAGGGTAACCAGTCAGTGTAAACCAAGAGAGTAGTAGTAGAGAGTAGTGTCCTGGACTGACATGTTTATACATCAAATCACTCCAGCCTTTATACATTACATTTGTGCCTAACTAGCTATATTAAGAAACATTTTTTATTTTGCACAGCCTATCTATGTACCCAGTTTTTATTTTTACAGCTGAACAATTCAGTTAAGAGCTGCGGCTAACTGACCATACACGTCTCTAGTCCACAGGGCAACTGACCAGGAAAGTGATCCTGGGTCTCTTCCTCTTCACACTCCCAGGGGCAATTTTTGCTGCCAATACTAAGATAATTTAAGTTGCCCCAGACATAGAGTTTCCCTTGGAGTGAAAGCCAACAGTTGTCAAAGAACTTAGGGGGGAGTCTCTTGCCATTAAGACAGCGAAGGCTTTCCTGAAGGATGTCACACACACAGTCTCTCAAAGCGAGAGAAACAGCAAAATAGTCCCTGATCACCCTGTGATACAACTGTACTATCCGAAATCTCTTCATTCTACCGCCTTGAAACCATGTTCCTACAAAAGGCAATACCCAATTCCTGATACAGACTTCCCACAGGGAATCATTTCCTTGGGCCAAACCGCCAAAGTTAAACTTCAGGAAAAGTGACCCAAAGAAAGTCACTGGGCACAACATGCCCAAACCACCCTCCTTCCGCTACCTAATATATAGAGACAGAGACAAGAGGAAAGTGTTGGAAGGGTTACTGTCTGCTCTCTCTCCTTATAAAAAGGAGAGAAATATTTTAGCAGGAAGTAGGAAGCAGGAAGTTGTGTGTAGCTTGTGCAGTTTTTGAGAGAAGTGTGTGAGTGGAATATCTGTAATTTGCATTCAGTAAAATTGCTCAAATTGTGGGTTGAAGCCCCATCAAGTTTCATCGAAATACTTTTGTACACAGTGTTACAACCCAAAAGGGTTGGGCTAAAGGATGTTTTTGGCGTGGCTCTTTTCCTTGGATAAACCTGATAAACAAACAGCGGCCATTTTCCCTTTTCTGCACCAGAATCGCATCTATGTCTCATTAACCTCCTCTCATCCAGCGCATATTAAGGGGCTACAGGTTTCCCTCCCCCAGCGCTCCTTTTTATTATTATTTTTTTCCTTTTTGCAGACCCGTCATTTCTGCCCACGCCACAGAAAAGTAGGACAAATCAGATCTGGTCACATGTTCTGTTCTTCCTGTTCCTGTGCTGAGAGTGTTAGAAAGACTAAGCCACCATTTTACAGTGTGCTGTTATATGTTGCTGTGTTAACTCTTAGTAAAAGTTATTCTCTACAAGATCAATTCCTGTGTGTGCCTGTGCTCTGGTTCACTGTCTTACCCACATGCTTCAGAGTTCCTGCAAAGCCAGTGTAAGGTGCCTGAATAGAGTTAATAAGGGACAAGACAGTAACTAAACACATCTCCCTGTTAGAGAGACAATAAACCATTTATTAAGAGAGAGAGAGAGAGAGAGAGAGAGAGAGAGAGAGAGAGAGTGTGTGTGTGTACACAGTGCTTGGTAAAGTTTTGTCATTATTTATATTGTCACAGTGGAACTTTCAGTCGAAGGGCCCTATCAACACACACTAATTAAATTGTTTTTTGGGGGTCTGGAATAAACCAATACAGACACAGGGAGCGTCTACAAACAGCTTGAACTTAATGCTCACACTGACATCCATATATCTATGTCCATAAACCATAGAGCTGACCATAGACCCTAAATCTGTATGGTGACCCACTGTACTATCTTGGAGATGTAGTGTACACAAGGAAAGTCCATAAAAACACCGGCCTTCTTGTGGGCATGTTCGAAATGTATAGGCCAAGGAACCCCCTATCCCCCAAGTTGTGCCTTTACCATTCAATTAAAACACAGAGACATATTATGGCAAAATCGGTGGAGGTCACAGGCTTTATTTTACACTTAAAGAATCAAACTTATTCTCAGTGCAACAATTGCTTGACCAGTATAACATTCCCCAAGAGGAAATATTTAGATTTCTTCAAATACAACACTGCATTAAGTCACTATGAAACTTTTCCATGTCCAACCACTTATGAGCTAATGTGCCTCCTAGATCCTGTATGTTCCATATGTTCCATTTAACTCCTATAAAGGACTTGAGATTTGTCCAACCGTGGGAGAGAGACCTGCGAGTTAGCTTTGATATTAATAACGGGTAAACAATATCATTTGAATCAGGAATAAATTCTTTATTTGGAATTTCTGTTGGCTCTAATTCATCAAATAGATTGTGTGGATTGTGTCTATGAGTTGGTAGACTGGCCAGTCACCTAATGATTGTAAAAACAGGAAATTGTTTATACATACCGTAATTTCTGTTTCCTGGTCACTTCCATGGCAGCATTCACCCATGGGTTAAATACTCCCTGCAGGCCAGCGGACAGGACCTCCCCCTACAATTTAAAAGTTCCACCTGTTCCTCCCTTCCCTCGTCTTCGTACTAAAGCTGTCCCCTATATCGGGTGGGAAACTCCCCGGTGAATGCTGCCATGGAAGTGACCAGGAAACAGAAATTACGGTATGTATAAACAATTTCCTGTTTTCCCATAGTCACCCATGGTCAGCAGTCACCCATGGGAAATCCCCAAGCTTAAAACAGAGGGCGGGACACAAAATATATTTAACAGAACTTTTAATTAGTAGAATACACTACAGACTGTAAAACTTTCCTCCCAAATTTAGCTTCTTGGGAGGACAAAACATCCAGCTTGTAATGTTTAACAAATGTATTTAAAGATGACCATCTTGCCGACTTGCAGATGCTTTCTGGTGACTCTCTGGCTTTTGCCGCCCAGGAACTCGCCAACGCCCTGGTAGAGTGAGCCTTCAACCCTTTTGGGACACTCCTTCCTGCCACATTATATGCCTTAGCAATGGCCGCTACAATCCAGGAGCTAATTGTTCTCTTGGTAGGAGCTTGACCCTTCCTGTATCCATTCGGAATTATGAACAAATATTCTGATTTTCTCCATTCCTTTGTTCTTTCCAAGTATATTTTTATGGCTCTCACTAAATCCAAAGTATGCCAAATTTCTTCCTCTGTAGATGTAGGAACAGGGAAAAATGCAGGCAAGATGACCTCCAAATCCATATGGAATTTAGATGACTTTCGGCAGGAATCCAAATGCGGGTCTCCACACAACTCTGTCTTCAAAAATAACTGTATTCGGCTCAGAAGCCGCCAGAGCTGCTATTTCTCCAACTCTACAGGCTGATGTTACGGCCACTAGGAGAATCACTTTCAATGTCATATTCCACGCTGACGATTCCTCCAAAGGCTCAAACGGAGCCTCGGTCAAGACCTTTAAGACTAAAGGCAGATCCCACGGTGGAAGACAATTTCTTTTCATTGGTCTAACTCTCACAAGGGCATTAAAGAATCTTCTTACCAGCGATTCTTCTGCCCAATTCTTACCAGTCATTGCTGAAATTGCCGACACTTGACCTCTCAATGTACTGCACTGTAATTTCATCTCATATCCTGAAAACAGAAATTCTACCACCACTGCAGGTGATGGTGACAACGGATTCTCCTCCTTTTTTTAAACAAAATCCGCAAACTTTTCCCACACTCTATAGTATTGCTGGGAGGTGCTTCTCTTTCTTGATTTCAATAATAAGTTTATGACTTCATCCTTCAGCAGCAACCCTTTCAATGTCTCCCTCTCAACTGCCAAGCCATCAGACACAGATGATTGTGTCCCTGAAACTGAATGGAATTCTGTGACAGCCAGCCTGGGAAGTTCTGAATCTGCATCGGCTCTTCTATGGCCAGTCTCTGAAGCAGGGGAAACCATGGCCTCCTGGGCCAGAAAGGGATAATTGCAATGGCTTCTGCCTCGTCTTTCTTTATCTTCTTCAACACTCTCCATACTAATGGACATGGAGGAAACACATAAATTAGGCCTTCTGACCAACTCTGTCTTAAGCCGTCCACTGCCTCTGCCTCCTTGCAGGGGAACCTTGCAAAAAACCGCTGACATTTCGTGTTCTGTAGGGATGCCATTACATCTATCCATGGATGACCCCACTTCTTCACCAACTTCTCGAAGATGTTCTCGTGTAGACTCCACTCTCCTGGGTCTAACACTGCTCGACTGAGGAAATCTGCTTTCCAATTCTCTCTCCCTGGAAGATGTATTGCAGTTAACCCCCTTAGCCAATTTTCTGCCCACTGAAACAGTGGTTCTACTTCTTTCAGCAGAGCCCCGCTTCTGGTGCCACCCTGCTTCACTATATAGGCAACTGCCGTTGTGTTGTCCGTCATTATCTTTACCTGCTTGTCTTTCAACAGGTGAGAAAAATGAAAGAGAGCTTCTCTTATTGCTCTGAGCTCCAAAATATTTGATGGCACATTTTCTCCTATCCATGTGCCCTGTACAACTCTCTCTTCCATGTGGGCTCCCCATCCCACACTTGAAGCATCGGTGGTTATTACCACCCAGTCTGGTTCTTCTAGAGGAACTCCTCCCGCCAGATTCTCGTACCTGCACCACCAAGTTAGAGTCTTCTTGACCTCCTGTGGTACCACCAGTCTTCTTTGTAAATGTAGATGGGGCTGATTTACCTTCCTTAGAAGAAAGAACTGCAAGGGCCTTAAATGCCACTTCGCCCATCTCACTATTTGTATCGTTGCTGACATAGCTCCCAGCACCTTCAGGCAATCGTGAACAGTAACTGTTTTCCTTCTCCTGAAGTCTTTTATCAATTCGACCACTTTCTTTTGTCTGTCTAGTGGTAGACTGACCAGATCTCGATCTGTTTGAAATAAAGCCCCTAAATACTGTAGGGTCTGAGTGGGAATAAAGTTGCTTTTTTCCTGGTTTATTACCCAACCATGGATCTGCAAAAACTCCTTTACTCTGGAAGTTTGCACCTCGGCCTCTGCCCTCGAGTTTGCCACTACCAGAATGTCGTCGAGATAATGGTATACTGCCACACCTTCCTTCCTTAACTCGGCGATGAGTGTGACCAATACTTTTGTGAACACTCTCGGAGACTGGGCTAGACCAAATGGCAGGCATCTGAACTGCACATGTGTGTCTTCTATTGCAAATCTCAGATATTTTCTGTGCACTTGAGCGATAGGCACGTGAAAATAAGCATCCTTTAGATCTATGCTTGTCAGCCAGTCTCCACTTGAGACTACTTGCATTATGGATGTTAAGGATTCCATTTTGAACTTTCTTGCTTGCAGGAACTTGTTTAGATTCCTCATATCTAGCACCGGCCTCATTGCACCTGATGCCTTCTTTATCAGAAATAGTTTTGAATAAAAACCGGTGTGTCTTTCTTGAGGCATAACTGTTTCTATTGCTCCTGACATGAATAACTGACTCAAATAATCTTGAGTTACTCTTCTGTTTGAATCTGTTCCTTTGATCTTCGACTCTATGAAAAAGTCTCTTTTGGGTACTGCCTTGAATTCCAGGAGGAATCCTGATTCGATTACCCCTTGTACCCAAACATCTTGAATCGTTGTGGCCCAGACATGAGAGAAATCGGCCAACCTGCCACCCACCATGGTCTGGGCCTTGCCACATTCATTGTTGGCCGGAAGTTGATGGGGTAGAAGAGAAAAACCCAGATCTCTTAGCTGCCCCTCTGTAACTTGGACGTCCTGATCGCCAAGACGTTTGCCTTGAATACTCTCTGCCAGGCTTATACTGTCTGGAAGTTTTGAAAGACTTGTCTTTAGCTTTGCCATAGTTTGAGTCAAAACGTGCTTTCTTGGGCTGATTTTCCTGCGGAAGAAACACACTCTTGCCTCCTGACACCTTCTTTATAATCGCATCAAGTTTCTCCCCAAACAGCATCTCTCCCTCAAAAGGCAACTGGCATAAATTAGCTTTTGAAGCTGTATCCGCTGCCCAGGATTTTAGCCACAGAGCTCTTCTGGCTGCTACTGATAATGCCATTGATCTTGCTGAGAAATGCATCATGTCTAGTGATGCTTCCGATATGAATTCTGTTGCCATTCTGCAATCGGACAACATTTCCAACAACTTCGGCCTTTTGACATTAGATGATATTGCTTCTCCAAGATCCGACAACCATACTTTTAATGCCCTTGACACCGATGTCAGTGCCACTGCCGGTTTACAGGCTGCTCCAGCAGCCCCAAAGGCTTTTCTTAGATTAAACTCCATCTTCTTCTCCATCGGCTCTCTAAAGACCGCTGCATCATCCACTGGAAGTGTAGTCTTCTTTGCAAGCCTAACCACAGCTGCATCCACTTTAGGCGGAGACTCCCAGGCCTTAGAATCTTGGGGTACTTCTTATTGAATTTCCCTGCAGTTTGAGCCCTTTTTTCCGTCTTTTTCCATTCTGTTGTAATTATCTCTTTAATCCACGAATGCACTGGAAAATATACTGATCTTTTCTTTGAAGAGGGAAAAAGTCTATCTGCAGTCGACAACTTTGTAGCTTCCGTAGGGAATGTCAAAGCCTGCCTAACTGCCTTAATCAATGGGTCAATAATCGTTAAATCAAACGTTGATTCTTCCTCTGATTCAATTTCCCCTTCCTCTGACCCTGCCTGAGACAGGATGTCCGAATCAGCCGATAGTTCTTCCTCTGACACATCCGACAAAAATTCTCCTTGTCTATGATGATGCCTTTGTCTCTTTCTGGAGCTTGACACTTCTTGGAATCCCTGTATCACCGCCTGTTTTATTACAGAAGCTAGGGAATCTGCAAACAACTGGTTCTCCTGTGACAGCGAAGTTCCAGGTTCTTGTTGTTTTTCTGCTGAAGCTGTCTTCTCCGGAGACTTGTCCTTTTTTGCATCTGTGGCAGGAAGGCTGCATATAAACAACAAATTGTTCGAATCTGAGCCTTACGTATGCCAAAGTCTCTCTGACTTATACATCACCTTTTCCCTTTAGGATGAGAGGCTTTCCCCGTCATACCAGGTTCCATTGGTAACTAGTCAAGAGAGTAAACAAATAATCAGCACTTTCACTTAATAATACAAGAAAGGAACTTAGCTGATCTGCAACACATACCTGCTCTGCGTGCCTAAATACTCAGTCAAAAATGATGGCAAAATGGCACTAACAGGAAGTGTATACCTCTTTAAATAACGGAGGCCGCCCTCTGAATAATCTACCTTCCATTATGGATAATAGCCATACCTGTATAACCCATGCTCATTCCAGGTAACAACGCTTGGTTTTGGCGCCAAAAAACCCCTTCCAGCGTCCTTCCTCACTATCTCCTGCAGAAACGCCATTTTGCCCTTTTCCAAAATGGCCGTTCAAACACTTCCACCATGACGTCACTTCCGACGCACTCACAGCAACCAGACGGCTGAACCGCATCCCTGGCGTGTTTCCTCTCCTGAGGGCTCCGGACTTCTCCTAACCCGCGCTGCGGGAGGATCAGACAAACCTCCAAGCTGCTGCCATAGCCACGCTCCTTCCGCATCCCCCTGACCCGCAGAACGGGAGGAGAGACACGGGCATGTAAGTAAGCCCCTGCTAACCCCAAAAGGGGAGCTTTCAAGGCCCTCACTTTCGATCCTAAGATTCCACGTTCTCCACTGAACTTACATCCTATCCCTGGCCCGGACAGGACAAAATAAACGAGGGAAGGGAGGAACAGGTGGAACTTTTAAATTGTAGGGGGAGGTCCTGTCCGCTGGCCTGCAGGAGGTAATTAACCCATGGGTGAATGCTGACCATGGGTGACTATGGGAAATGTATGTTATATTGAATAAACAGTATTTTAATTCTAGAAAATCAATTTTTAAAAAAAAAAAAAAAATATTAATTGGTGGTGAAATTCTCAGAAAGAATGACTTCTGGCTAAGAACGATCAGCGCTTCTTGACTTTGGTCCGTGGTTTGATATATTGAGCCTTGGTCTTTCCTTGAGGCGATGGAGCTCCAACATCAGGGGTCAAAATCTAAGGGGAAAACACATAACACTGGATCAATATAAACATATGAGACAATTTCTTTAATGGCCAGTGACTGAACTACCGGGGGAGCAGTGGGTGCAATTCTAGCAGGGCCCGCTCTGTGAGCCCGCCTGCAGTTTGCACCCGGCGAAAAAACGTTGAAAAAAATGCTTCCGGATGGAGGCTGCAATCGGCACCCGGGCCTGCCTCCCCCCTGTTACTGTTTATGCCAGTGTCTTTTAAAGCTGAAAATATTCTAGCACAGATGATATTAACACAATAGAGTGTGTATGCCACTTACCCTCAATTGTAATTTCACCCGGATTTCACTATTCTGTTGAGTTGATTCCAGGGGCAGCCAGTCCTGCAAGGTCATTTCCGAAGCAGCCAGAAGGCGAGATAGGCGCACAGTAATACTTCCGATGGGCTTATTGTGTTCATTGTGAACCTGTGAAAATACCGGTCATAAGTGGGTCAGAAAGCAAACAAACACAACACAGCACCCTACATGGGTAAAACAGCAGCCGTAAGAAAAGCCCATTTGTACTCACCTTAAGCTTCAGTTCCTCATTAAGTGGGTTCCTTATCAAGAACTGGAACCTCTTTTTCCACTCTGCTTCTCCGTTATTTATTCTGCTCTGTAAATAGAAATAAGACGTATTCAGAATGGAATCTGGCACGGCCATTTAATGAAACAGATATTTTCACAGGGTACAAGGAAGTGCCAATCAGCGCCTCCCCTTCCTCCATAAGTAACACATATTTGGACAGTTATTCTAATACTTACTCCAAACTTCTTTACATTGTCTTCAACGCCAACCTGCACGACAGCTAACGCTTTCAGATTGTCCTTCTTCATCTGTTGGACAAGAAAAGATGTCGATCAATAATGGTGTATAATGGGAAAAAGGGAAACTTTCAACTTGGTGTTGGGAGATATTTTACACCTATTATATCTTAAATACTCGAGATTAAAAAGGACCTCAATAACAGGCAGTAGGGACAGGAATGGCAGTTAGAGGGACTTTTAATCTGACTCACTTGTAGAACAGGCAGACCCCTTCCTTTTTCAATATAGGTGTACAGAACGGCTGAAGCAATCTCATTATCTCTTTTTGGCCGAGATTGTTCGTTTACTTTCAGCACCTGGAAAACCAAAAAAAAATTTGATGCACCAACAAAACATTCCAACGTATTCCCACGGCAGCCAGCGTAAAAGAACAGAGACTTTACCTCTTCCAGTTGGGTTGGGTCTGAAAGTAGCCTGAGACGTGTCACCTTGATATGAAGCTGGCCAGACTTTACGTTCTCCAAATCTATCCACTAAAATAGTAAAAAAGTAGTAAAAAACATAGTCAGATGCCTCAGAAAGCTTTGTATTATTAGTATTACTATTATTATCATTATATATCAACATGACTGGCTACACTTACCTTGTCTATGAATCCTCTCTCTGGCACCTCTTTAGTTCTAATTCTGCAACTAGATATGGGAAAGGAAAAATAGTTAGAAACTGTATCTACAGATTCTACAGCTGCTTATTGTTATTATAGGGTCACATATGGACATACTCACCTGCCCAATTGCTGGTTTATCTTAACACCTTTGTCAGAGATGAGATTAAATTCTATCTCCTGGTCTGGGAGGTCAGAATATAATATCTAAGGATAAAAAGAGAAATGTGGTTATAATATCTAAGATGCAATCTACTGAACTTACTGTACAGATAAATATCTGGGTATGTGATGCGATACCTCAAAGGTCTCATTCCACTTTGGATTCAAGTTCTTGTGTATCACCCTTGTCTTTGCTGTTGTTCCTCCTCCGCATATCACAACATAAGGGTTCGACGATTTGGTTAAAATTTCCTTGGCAACAAGGTTTTTGGCTTCTATGACTCGGATACGAAGCGCATTCTAAAATAAAGTGAAAAAGGCAAAAATGTATTAGAGAAAATAGCTTCAACGTAGACTCTCTTAGTTTTCAAAATTAAACGTTCACTCTTTAAAGGGCCAAATTCACTAAACGACGAAGCGCCTAACGCCAGCGTGAATGCGCTAGCGTAGCGCATTTTCGTTAATTTGCCGATTCACTAACGGACGCTGGCGTAAATTCGCTAGTGTTACTTCGCACCCTTACGCCTGGCGAATTTGCGCAACGGACGTAACTACGCAAATTCACTGACTCGCAAATTATTCTGAACGCTACCTTTTACCAGACTTCCTTCGCCACCTCAGACCAGGCGAAGTGCAATAGAGTAGATAGGAATTGCTTCAAAACAAGTTAAACATTTTTCTAAGTCCAAAAAAACACTGGCGTTTTTTCTTTTTTTATGGGTGATAGGTTGAAAAAGATCGAAAAAATTTTTTGGGGCTACCCTCCTTCCCCCCTACATTTCCTAACTCATGGCACCTTAACTATACAGTGGGCACATGTGTAGGGCAAAATAAAAATTTTATTTGCTGTTTTGAAGGTTTCCCAGGCTTGTGTATTGCTGCGACATATACCTCCATTGTTACTTGAATTTGGCCCCGTATGCAAATTAACCATCGCTAGCGTAACTTTGCTTTGCTTGGCGAATTAACGCTAGCGCATCTTCGCAACCTTACGCTTCCCCTGAGCGCAACTTCGGATTTTAGTGAATTTGCGTAGCGCTGTCAAAAATACGCCTGGCGAAGTGCGGCGAAGCGCACGCTGGCGCAACAACGAATCTTAGTGAATTTGCCCCTTTGACTCTCTACAGGGAAGCAGGAAGGCTATAAAATACAAACTAGGCCTTACCCTGGGTTCTAAAAACTGCAGCTTAGCCAAATCAAATCTGGCTGCAAGGGGATGGCTGAAATGCTGCGGCGCAATGATGATCTGTCCGATTTGGTTCATAAGCTCTTTTTCCAACAGCGTTCTGAAGGAGATGGGAGAAGGAAATATGTATGTTATTCCAATGTACAAATAAGCTAGATAGAGCAGGTAGGGAATTGGGAGAGGAATAAAGCGCAATAACGTTTTTGATTAAAGACAAAAGCAATAGCTGGGAAAGGAAGGGCAGAGTATGAATACATATGTCAACTTACTGAAGTCCAGTAATATTCAGTAGGTGGGCAAATCCGGTCCATTGTAGTTCCAATACCTGCAATAAATGCACAGTCACATTGAAGAGTTCAGACTACAGAACTAGAAATATCGACGGTTTCCTAACTACATATGAATTCTACCTTCAGCTCCAAATCTTATTGACTTACCGGACGGTGAGGGAAATAAACGGTCAGTGCTCCAAATATGGGTGAGTCCTCCATCAGCGGTGCCAAAATTACCCGCAAGATTCCCTCCAGCTGCAAAAGAGAAAGTAATGTTTATATATGTAATAAATGCAAAGGAAGCAGCTAACGTACGCGATATAAGACTGGTAGGCTCACCTTTATAGATTTGATGCCGGCTATCTGGGTTTTTTCCGTAAAACCAGCATCCACCTTTATGTCGGCATTATAACTGAAAAAAGGAGGAAAAGACAATTATGTAAGGAAGGGACATTTCAGAGTGGGCAAAGGAAATAGAAAAAAGGGGGGTTTGAAATGTACCTGATATCGAGATCCAACATTATTTGCTTTTTTTCTGGATCCGCATGAGTTTTCCAAGACTTTATCTGTGGGGGCTGAGCATAAAGATTGGGGTGTTACAAGAAATCTATTTACAAGAAGAGGAATAACCCAAGTACAGAAAGAGATCATTACCTTCTTGCCAAAATCGACATTGATGAAACGGAACGAGGCAAGATAATTGCTTTGTCAGGCTGAATCCTCTCTCGAATCATCGTTTCCACGTATTTGGAAAGAAGATGCCATATGTTCTCAACAATCTGCCATTGAAAAAAATTGAAAAGGCAGAGGTTAGAGATTTAGACACATACATACCCATGCATGCCCAAATTTCCCATGTACAATCATCCAGTGACAAAGAATAAAGTGTAAATAAATATATATAAAACTTACCACATTCAGGGACTCGATTTTCTCAAAGTCTTCATGTGGAACCTGCAGGAACAGAGAGGAAGAAGCGTGTTACGGTTCATGTTCCATTATTGTATTTAAAAGTTTACATTTTTGCTCCATAATAAACCAAGTCTATTTTAAGTAGGGATGCACTGAATCCAGGATTCGATCGGGATTCGGCCCGGATTCGGCCTTTTTCAGCAGGATTTGGATTCAGCCGAATCCTTCTGCCGGGCAGAACCAAATGCGAATCTTAATTTGCAAATGCAAATTAAACATGAATTGATAAATAATAAAAAGGAACAGTAACAATAAAATTATATTCTTCAATACAAACAATTGAAATGTCTACCCCTTTAAGCAGAGAACACGGGAGCCTTACTGTTTTTGGAGACTTTTTTTGTTCTTTCGGTTCATCCTCTGTCTTTTCAGTGGGACGGCGGTTTTTCTTCCAGATCCTGTAACGCTTCCATATCAGAATTCCTACTATAACATATCCTATTTTAATGCGTTGGTTTCCTAAAAAGAAGCCGACAGGGACAGGATATATATTAAATCTGCAAAAATGGGTCTAAAAAAAGTTTGGAGTTTTTCAAACATCATTAGAAAAAGAAGTTAAAAAAAAAAAAAGGAAAAAAATTTGAATCAATTTCACACTATACAGAAAAAGAAATCGGGAGGAAGCTCCTTCTTCTTCCTCTGCTAGCCTCGAAATGACTCGAAAGCAACTGGTAAACAACTACATCTGCCGATTTTCTCTTCGGCACCAGCCGACTACAGTCGGCTGCAGCAGGGCGCGATCTGCCGGGGGGGCCCTGCGGGAGTGCGGGTCCTGGTACAATCGCACCCCCTGCTCCCCCGGTAGTTATGCCACTGGGCGTAACTATAGAGGAAGCATCCGGCCTGAAACCCCCCGCTTGTGTGGCCCCACATGAAAGTCTGCCTGACCCCATCCAGGCGATCGGTCGTAACAACCCTGGAGCACCTTTTTCTCGACTGGATCCGTCTTACCTAGAGAGGGAGGGTGGGAAACAAAAAACAAATACGTATGAACTCTTCACAAACCACATCCTCTTAAAACCCCTGCCCTGCTCAATGCTCCTCCTCTGTTTCCACCCCCAACCCGCCCACTTTTTTCCCCCTTTCCTTTGTTCTTACCTGGGGGCTAGCTGGGAATGGGGTGGGGGAGGCTAAAAGGGCTGCACCTTACGGGGAAAGGGGCCTTGCATAACCCCATTTCATCCCTAAACGGGCTTCATCCCCCCTTATGTTCTAAACGCTTCCCTCTATAAATAAGGGCACACCCAATATTGTCACATTCTTTCAGGGTTTGTCTAACCCAGACTTTCCTCTAGGGATTTCTGCCAAATTCTCTCAAGATACGGCACAGATTTGGCCTTATAAGTTTGTTTCTCCATCTAAACCAGCTGTTTTTTGTCTAACCCAGACTTTCCTCCAGTGATTTCTGAAAACAAAACAACCTGACTACAGTATATTCCCTTACTAAATGGACACCCTTACTCTCAGTGCAACAGTTGTGTGACCAGTATAACATTCCCCAAGAGGAAATATTTAGATTTCTTCAAATACAATACTGCACTAAGTCTCTTAAAAGCTAATTTGCCTTGAATACTAGATCCTGTATGACCATATGTTCCATTTAACTCCTAAAAAAGGATTTGAAATTTGTCCAACCATGGGAAGGAGACCTGCGAGTTAGCTTTGATCTTAATAACGGATAAGCAAGACAGACAGTAGATGTTCCATCATGAGAAGTCAGGCCAAAGGTCAGGGACCATGAGGGTGCAACCTAGAAGGTACTGACACATAGAGGGTAAGTTGTGGCCTTAGGTAGCAGCATTGATGTTTATGTTAAGTCCTCCTCTTCCTCGTTCGTCCTCTACAGACTGGTGGGAGCCTGTTGACATTCCAGTTGACATTCATAGGCATTTAAATGTTACAAGAACAAAATATCTTCTATTTGTAATACAAAAGTTCAATGTTGGCTTGCTTTATGGACATCTTTGATGTCCTCTTCCTTCTCCTCTGCCCCAAAAGTACTTGCATGGCTCACAGCTTAAACTGATGCCAAAGGGTGAAGAGAGGCTACATCAGGGTAGTTGAATTAATTATTCATGTAGGAGATGAAACCTAGTCTTCTAAGTTCCTCCTCTAACCCAGACTTTCCTCCGGGGATTTCTGGTGGGACCTTCCAGGGGTGGGAACAAAACAACCTGACTACAATATATACCTTACTAAACGGACACCCTTACTCTCAGTGCAATAATTGCGTGACCAGTTTAACATTCCCCAAGAGGAGCTAATGTTGGTGGTGAAATTCTCAGAAAGAATGACTTCTGGCTAAGAACGATCAGTGCTTCTTGACTTTGGTCCGTGGTTTGAAAAATTGAGCCTTGGTCTTTCTTTGAGGTGATGGAGCTCCAACATCAGGGGTCAAAATCTAAGGGGAAACACATAACACTGGATCAATATACATATGAGACAATTTCTTTAATGGCCAGTGACTGAACTACCGGGGGAGCAGTGGGTGCAATTCTAGCAGGGCCCGCTCTGTGAGCCCGCCTGCAGTTTGTGCCGGCGAAAAAACGTTGAAAAAAACGATTCCGGATGGAGGCTGCAGTCTGCACCCGGGCCTGCCTCCCCCCTGTTACTGTTTATGCCAGTGTCTTTTAAAGCTGAAAATATTCTAGCACAGATGATATTAACACAATAGAGTGTATACCACTTACCCTCAATTGTAATTTCACCCGGATTTCACTATTCTGTTCAGTTGATTCCAGGGGCAGCCAGTCCTGCAAGGTCATTTCCGAAGCAGCCAGAAGGCGAGATAGGCGCACGGTAATACTTCCGATGGGCTTATTGTGTTCATTGTGAACCTGTGAAAATACCGGTCATAAGTGGGTCAGAAAGCAAAGAAACACAACACAGCACCCTACATGGGTACAACAGCAGCCGTAAGAAAAGCCCATTTGTACTCACCTTAAGCTTCAGTTCCTCATTAAGTGGGTTCCTTATCAATAACTGGAACCTCTTTTTCCACTCTGCTTCTCCGTTATTTATTCTGCTCTGTAAATAGAAATAAGATGTATTCAGAATGGAATCTGGCACGGCCATTAATGAAACAGATATTTTCACAGGGGTACAAGGAAGTGTCAATCAGCGCCTCCCCTTCCTCCATAAGTAACACATATTTGGACAGTTATTCTAATACTTACTCCAAACTTCTTTACATTGTCTTCAACGCCAACCTGCACGACAGCTAACGCTTTCAGATTGTCCTTCTTCATCTGTTGGACAAGAAAAGATGTCGTTCAATAATGGTGTATAATGGGAAAAAGGGAAACTTTCAACTTGGTGTTGGGAGATATTTTACACCTATTATATCTTAAATATTCGAGATTAAAAAGGACCTCAATAACAGGCAGTAGGGACAGGAATGGCAGTTAGAGGGACTTTTAATCTGACTCACTTGTAGAACAGGCAGACCCTCTCCTTTTTCAATATAGGTGTACAGAACGGCTGAAGCAATCTCATTATCTCTTTTTGGCCAAGATTGTTCGTTTATTTTCAGCACCTGGAAAAACAAAAAAAAATTTGAATGCACCAACAAAACATTACAACGTATCTCCACGGCAGCCAGCGTAAAGGAACAGAGACTTTACCTCTTCCAGTTGGGTTGGCGTCTGAAAGTAGCCTGAGACGTGTCACCTTGATATGAAGCTGGCCAGACTTTACGTTCTCCCAAATCTATCCACTAAAATAGTAAAGTAAAAAAACATAGTCAGATGCCTCAGAAAGCTTTGTATTATTAGTATTACTATTATTATCATTATATATCAACATGACTGGCTACACTTACCTTGTCTATGAATCCTCTCTCTGGCACCTCTTTAATTCTAATTCTGCAACTAGATATGGGAAATGAAAAATAGTTAGGAAACTGTATCTACAGATTCTACAGCTGCTTATTGTTATTATAGGGTCACATATGGACATACTCACCTGCCCAATTGCTGGTTTATCTTAACACCTTTGTCAGAGATGAGATTAAATTCTATCTCCTAATCTGGGAGGTCAGAATATAATATCTAAGGATAAAACGAGAAATGTGGTTATAATATCTAAGATGCAATCTACTGAACTTACTGTACAGATAAATATCTGGGTATGTGATGCGGATACCTCAAAGGTCTCATTCCACTTTGGATTCAAGTTCTTGTGTATCACCCTTGTCTTTGCTGTTGTTTCCTCCTCCGCATATCACAACATAAGGTTTCGACGATTTGATTAAAATTTCCTTGGCAACAATGTTTTTGGCTTCTATGACTCGGATACGAATCGCATTCTAAAATTAAAGTGAAAAAGGCAAAAATGTATAAGAGAAAAGAGCTTCAACGTAGACTCTCTTAGTTTTCAAAATTAAACGTTCACTCTTTAAAGGGGCAAATTCACTAAACGACAAAGGTGCCTAACGCCAGCGTGGAATGCGCTAGCGTAGCGCATTTTCGTTAATTTGCCAATCTGCTAACAGACGCTGGCGTAAATTCGCCTAGTGTTACTTCGCACCCTTATGCCTGGCGAATTTGCACAACGGACGTAACTACGCAAATTCCACTGACGCGCAAATTATTCTGAACGCTACCTTTTACCCAGACTTCCTTCGCCACCTCAGAGCAGGCGAGTGCAATAGAGTAGATAGGAATTGCTTCAAAACAAGTTAAACATTTTTCTAAGTCCCAAAAAACACTGGCGTTTTTTCTATATATTATGGGTGATAGGCTGAAAAGATTGAAATTGTTTTTTGGGGCTACCCTCCTCCCCCCTACATTTCCTAACTCATGGCACCTTAAACTATACAGTGGGCACATGTGTAGGGCAAAATAAAAAATTTTATTTGGCTGTTTTGAAGGTTTCCCAGGCTTGTGTAGTGCTGCTACATATACCTCCATTGTAACTTCAATTTGGCGCCGTATGCAAATTAAGCATCGCTAGTTGTAACTTTGCTTTGCTTGGCGAATTAACGGTAGCGCATCTTCGCAACCTTAAGCTTCCCCTGAGCGCAACTTCGGATTTTAGTGAATTGCGTAGCGCTGGCAAAAATACGCCTGGCAAAGTGCGGCGACAGCGGACACTGGCGCAACAACGAATCTTAGTGAATTTGCCCCTTTGACTCTCTACAGGGAAGCAGGAAGGCTATAAAATACAAACTAGGCCTTATCCTGGGTTCTTAAAAACTGCAGCCTTAGCCAAATCAAATCTGGCTGCAAGGGGATGGCTGAAATGCTGCGGCGCAATGATGATCTGTCCGATTTGGTTCATAAGCTCTTTTTCCGACAGCGTTCTGAAGGAGATGGGAAAAGGAAAATATGTATGTTATTCCAATGTACAAATAAGCTAGATAGAGCAGGTAGGGAATTGGGAGAGGAATAAAGCCAATAACGTTTTGATTAAAACACAAAGCAATAGCTGGGAAAGGAAGGGCAGAGTATGAGCTACATATAAGTCAACTTACTGAAGTCCAGGAATATTCAGTAGGTGGGCAAATCCCGGTCCATTGTAGTTCCAATACCTGCAATAAATGCACAGTCACATTGAAGAGTTCAGACTACAGAACTAGAAATATCTACGGTTTCCTAACTACATATGAATTCTACCTTCATCGAACCAGCTCCAAATCTTAACTTACCGGACGGTGAGGGAAATAAACGGTCAGTGCTCCAAATATGGGTGAGTCCTCTATCAGCGGTGCCAAAATTACCCGCAAGATTCCCTCCAGCTGCAAAAGAGAAAGTAATGTTTATATATATATAATAAATGCAAAGGAAGCAGCTAACGTACGCGATATAAGACTGGTAGGCTCACCTTTATAGATTTGATGCCGGCTATGGGGGTTTTTTCCGTAAAACCAGCATCCACCTTTATGTCGGCATTATAACTGAAAAAAGGAGCAAAAGACAATTATGTAAGGAAGGGACATTTCAGAGTGGGCAAAGGAAATAGAAAAAAGGGGGGTTGAAATGTACCTGATATCGAGATCCAACATTATTTGCTTTTTTTCTGGATCCGCATGAGTTTTCCAAGACTTTACCTGTGGGGGCTGAGCATAAAGATTGGGGTGTTACAAGAAATCTATTTACAAGAAGAGGAATAACCCAAGTACAGAAAGAGATCATTACCTTCGTGCCAAAATCGATATTGATGAAACGGAACGAGGCAAGATAATTGCTTTTGGCGCGTATGTCAGGCTGAATCCTCTCTCGAATCATCTTTTCCACGTATTTGGAAAGAAGATGCCATATGTCCTCAACAATCTGCCATTGAAAAAAGTTGTAAAACTTACCACATTCAGGGACTCGATTTTCTCAAAGTCTTCACGTGGAACCTTCAGGAACAGAGAGGAAGAAGCATGTTACGTTCATGTTCCATTATTGTATTTAAAAGTTAAAATTTTTGCTCCATAATAAACCAAGTCTATTTTAAGTAGGGATGCACTGAATCCAGGATTCGATCAAGATTCGGCCAGGATTCGGCCTTTTTCAGCAGGATTTGGATTCAGCCGAATCCTTCTGCCAGACAGAACCAAATGCGAATCTTCATTTGCATATGCAAATTAAACATGAATTGATAAATAATAAAAAGTAACAGTAACAATAAAATTATATTCTTCAATACAAACAATTGAAATGTCTACCCCTTTAAGCAGAGAACACGGGAGCCTTACTGTTTTTGGAGACAAAAACAGTTTGAGTTAAGTTTTTCAACAACATCATAGAAAAAAGGAGTATAAAAAGTTTTAAAAAAAAAAGAAAGGGAAAAAATTTTGAATCAATTTCACACTATACAGAAAAGAATCGGAGCGAGCTCCTTCTTCTTTCCTCTGCTAGCCTTGAAACAACTCGAGAAGCAACTGGTAAACAACTACATCTGCCGATTTTCTCTTCGCTCCAGCCGACTACAGCGGCTTGCTAGCAGGGCGCGATCTGCGGGGCCCTGCGGGGGTGCGGCGTCCTGTACAATCGCACCACCTGCTCCCCCGTAGTATAGGCCACTGGCGTAACTATAGAGGAAAGCATCGGCCTGAAACCCTCCCGCTTGTGTGGGCCGCCCACATGAAAGTCTTATGCCTTGCTATTCACTTTCAGCCAATATAGTGCTATCGAGAAAAATTCCTTCCTGACCCCATCCAGGCCATCGGTTGTAACAACCCTGGAAGCACCTTGTTCTTCGACTGGATCCGTCGTACCAGAGGGAGGTGGGAAAACAAAAAAACAAATACGTATAACTCTCACAAACCAACATCCTCTTAAAACCCCTGCCTGCTCACGCTCTCCTCATGTTTCCACCCCAACCCGCCCACTTTTCCCCCCTTCATTGTCTTACCTGGGCTACTGGGAAATGGGGTGGGGGAGGCTTAAGAAGGGCTGCACCTTACGGGGAAGGGGCTTGCATAACCCCATTTCATCCCTAAATGGGCATTCATTCCCCCCCTATGTTCTAAAAACAACTTCCCTCTATAAATAAGGGCACACCAATTTATTGTCACATTCTCTCGGATTGTCTAACCAAACTTTCCTCAAGGGATGTTCTGTGTCAAATTCTCTCAGATTTGGCTCTTATTAAGTTTGTTTCTCCATCTTAAACAGCTGTTTTTTTGTCTAACCCAGACTTTCCTCCAGTGATTTCTCGGTGGGACCTTCCAGTGGTGAAACGAAAACAACTCTGACTAACAGCTACTAGTTGCCTTTACTAAATGGACACCCTTACTCTCGTGCCACAGTTGTTGTGACCATATAACATCTCCCAGAGGAAATATTTCGATTTTGCAAATTTCTGTATCCGATTTTCTTTCTTGCGTGAAGGGAAACGGGACAAATTCGGCCATCACTAGTGCTACTATTACCAGGTTCAGGGACTGGGGTGTGGCAAGTTTTCCTGCTGGGGCGTGCTAATCAAATGTCACCCATGGCCTGATCTGCCTCACCCCCCCCCTTTTACCTCCGCCATGCGTTGCTTACCTGTTTACAGGGACTCTTCAAGTTTTCAAACGTGGTCGCTGAACCCCATCTAAATAAACAAATCCTCTGTAAGCTCTACACACTTTATTATTACTGCCCTACTTTTTTTACTCCTCTGCTCTACTTCAGGCCTCTCCTATTATATTCCAGCCTCTCATCAAATCAATGCTGGTTGCAGTTATATTGGACCCTGCAACCGATTGCTGAAACTGCGAACTGATAGGGATGCTGCTGAATAAAACGTAAATCCACTCAAAAACCACCAATTTAATAAAAAATGAAAACCCAATTGTCTCCGAATATAATCTCTACACCATACAGGTAGGGATTTCGTTATTCTGGAAACCCGTTCTCCAGGACAGCTCTGAATTATGGAAAGCCCTCTCCCATAACTCTCTTATCCAAAATCCAATTTTAAACAACAATTTGCTTTTTCTCTGTGAAATTAAACAGTCCCTTTGTACTTATATTCCCAACTAAGAATAATTAATCCTTTATTGGCAAAACCAAACCAGCTGTTGTTGGGTTTATTTAATGTTTTACATTTACAATTGATGTCTTAGTAGACTATCGGGCCACTTTACTAAGCTCAGTGTAAGGATTCAAGTTATAAAAAACGTTTGTAATTTCCGAAGGTGTTTTTTTTGTACTCCCTCGACCATCGAATATGGTACTTCGACTACGACTTCGATTTCGAACTGAAAAAATCGTGTCTGACTATTCGGATAGTCGAAAGTTATCTTGTTCTCCTTAAAAAAATCTTTCGGTGTGACATACTTCACCACTTTTAAACTACCGAGCTACAATGTTTATGCCTATGGAACCGTTCCCTATAAGTTTTCTAAGGCTTTTTCTGATCGAAGAAATCTTTCAAATGTTCAATTCGAAGGATTTCAATCGTATCGATCAAACGATTTTTCCTTCGATCGCTTCGATCGTCACAGCATTGCTGGTAATCCTTTGACTTATTGTACATTTGCCCTATGTACCTGCTGCCGGCCCTATGGCATTCTGGGGATTGACTGTGCCATTGATGCTGGAGTTCACTGTTCCATTGGGAGTCACCATTTTGCCTTGATTCTGGAGTCAGCAGTTGCCATTTGCATTCATGGGATGTCATAATTCCAGTCTCTTATTCAAATCATGTGCATGGTTGCTAGGGGTAATTTGGACCCTAGCAACTCAGATTTAAAACCGGGAGAGCTGCTGAATAAAAGCTTAAATGTCTCAAAAACTGCAAAATAATAAAAAAATTAAAAAACAAAATTGTAATTGTCACAGCAATATCACTCTCTACATCATTAGCTTATAGATGCCGAAAAAGGTGCTTTAGACTCTATACTATGATACCTAGATGAAGGAAGACCTTTCAGACATATGGTATTTTAAATCCTATCCTACAGTGGAGAACGACTGGGGGACTAGGGGTGCCACTGTATACCCCATGGACCCTGGCAGGAGGACTATGGACTGATATAGAAAATCAGTCAAATTGCATAAATCTGTAAGGAGGATTGCCTGGTATAAGGGGTTACAGCTTGGTTAATATGTTCTCACCCAGGTCTGTAGGCTTTAGTATCCATCTCTGCATACTCGGCCAAATAATAAAATTGCAGTTAATAATGTATAGGGAACAAGACAAATATGTGTAGGAAAGCCATACGTCACTATTCTGACGCCATTTAATACAAAATAAGCTCTGTTTGCTTCTTTATTTGCTTCTAATTACAACAATCAAAGGGCGAGTAAAGCCCCAGTAGAGATATCAGTTATTGAATGGGAAAAGCTTATATTAAACTTGAAATATACAGCCCTGGAGATTTATGACGCGCCTCATGGCCACGGTCACATTCATTGAAGTCCTTTTGTTTTCAGTCAGCTTAATCTAGGGTTTTGCTGGAGGACTCAAAATGTGAGAATTCAGGAACGGGTGCCGACAGAGGAAGTTGCGTTAGCATCTCTGTACCCTGTAATAAACAATTAAACATCGTTTGTATAGCTAAAAGGGTTTACTGTAACTTTGACGAGCCTTGCTTATTATATGCAGGCATTTTTTGAAGGGGCTGCTGTGGCATTATGGGTATGGTGCTTTGCCTCTGTTCAAATGTCTCCTATTAAATTCAACATTCGCACCGTTGTATGGGAGCCGTCTGGTGCTTTCCATGCTGAAACAATAAGAATAACTTCTTAATCTGAGTTCTAGAATATTTTTGGCACAGGATGAAATCCCACGGCATTTGGGTTTTATCGAGATTGACATATTCTCTTGATAAATGTGGTAATCGGGATCGGCATGGTCCTTCCCAGTAGAGCTGCAACTAGGCCCTTATAACAGCCCTGGCGCGCTGGTTTTATCAGGATGCAAATTAACCTGCCTGTATTACTTTTGGGAAGGTTGGAGGATAACTTGGAAACCCATACAGACAAGGAGAGAAACATATAGACTCCTTGTTAAAAGAGTCTTTGAAAGATCATTTTAAGCAAGTTCAGGTGGGCTTGGAGATCGGCTGGAAACTCAGCATCTGGAGGGTAAACAGCTGGCCAAATATATACAAATATGTGAACGCTGAATGGGCATGATGTAATTTTCTATCCACTTTCTGAGTACATAATAGAAATAGGATTGATGTACTTAATAGTTTAGAATTTGTTTATTATTATAAAATGCACTTATCATTAATCAAAAACGTTAACATATCAGAAAACCAACCAACCCCACCCATTAACCTCTCCTGCCCGCAGACGTCCATTCCCTCTGTCCCATAGGCCAATAGACCAAAACCACAATTTCACAGCCTAAAACTTGCAAAATGTTCTTGCTTTTTGTCCATATGGGCCTTTACACCCCATACACAAAAACAATATCTAAAGCTCCCCCACCCCTTCCAGAAATGCCATGGAGAAACAAAATAAGATTCATTCCCATCGCCCATCGCCATCGCTTTTCATGTAGCTAAGACCTTCTTATCCTCATTTCTCCTCAGGAAGACTCAACTGAGCCAGAGTTGCCGCTTAACAAGTTATCAGAGTAGTACCAGAAAAGCCAAAGGATTTCTCCTGCACCCATGCTGCCAGCAGGGCCGACAACTAGCGGGCTAGCAGAGTAGGCAGTGCCTAGGGCGCAAAGCATGGAGGGGCGCCAGGCACGTACCTCCTCTGACGCCATACCCCATTGTCCCGGCCCGTCTCTCCCCGACTGCATGATTTTTTATGGTAATAAATGCGCTTTCTGCGCTCCAGCACACCTTTGGCGCATGCGCGCGTCGAGCGCACTTTGGGAATGCGTTCTCGGAGCACGCACTCGCCGGCGCCGTGCCCAGCTTTATGTGCCCTGGCTGGGTTGGCGCCGGCTTTCTGGCTGCCAGATTCTGGTTACGCGTGTGCCGGGCAATGATAATGTAAAGGCGTCTCACGGTCCAGTAGATGTTGCCTGACAGAAATCGCCATGGGCTGACTTCTGTTATAGGTCAAGTTTTTCAGGGCGGAACTGTAAGATGCTGCTGGCTAACTGACCATACACGTGCTCTAGTCACAGGGCAACTGGACCACCGAAAGTGTCCTGTGGTCCCTCTTCCTCTTCACACCCTTTTTTCCCCCCCCCCCCAGGGCAATTTTTGCTTGCCAGAACTAAGATAATTTAAGTTGCCCCGGACACTAGAGTTTCCCTTGGATGGTGAAAGCCAACAGTTGCAAAGACTTAGGGGAGGTCTCTGCCATAGCATAGCGAAGCTTTCTCTGTAAGGATGTCACACAACACACTCCTCAAAGTGAGAGAAACACAAAATAGTCACTGATCACCCTGGGATACAATGGTACTTCCGGAAATGTCTTTCATTTCTACAGGGCCTTGAAACCATGTTCCTACAAAAGGCAATACCCAATTCCTGATACAGACTTCCCACAGGGAATCATTTCCTTGGGCCAAACCGCCAAGTTAAACTTCAGGAAAAGTGACCCAAAGAAAGTCACTGGCACAACATGCCCAAACCAGCCTCCTTCCGCTACTAATATATAGAGACAGAGACAAAAGGAAAGTGTTGGAAGGGTTACTGTCTGCTCTCACTCATTTTCCTACAGAAACAGGGATTGGAAGCACTAGATGGTGCCTTTTATTCAAGGACAAGACAAGTGACTGAAAAGAGTCTGGGGGGTAGGTATGTGCCTCCCACAATTCTCTGAACACAACAGATAAGGACAATAACAGGGGCAGTACTTTTACTGGGTCGCGGGCAGTTAGGAGCTGGAATTAATGAGTCTCTACCTTATAAAAAGGAGAGAAATATTTTGGCAGGAGTAGGAAGCAGGAAGTTGTGTGTAGCTTGTGCAGTTTTTGAGAGAAGTTTGTGAGTGGAATATCTGTAATTTGCATTCAGTAAAATTGCTCAGATTGTGGTTGAAGCCCCATCAAGTTTCATCGAATATCTTTGTACACAGTGTTACACCCAAAGGGTTGGGCTAAAGGATGTTTTGGGCGTGGCTATCTTTCCTTGGATAAACCTGATAAACAACAGCGGCCATTTTCCCTTCGCTGCACCAGAATCGCATCTACGTCTCATAACCTCCTCTCATCCAGCGCATATTAAGGGGCTACAGGTTTCCCTCCCCAGCGCCCTTTTTATTTATTTTTTTTTCCTTTTTGCCCGTCATTTTGCCCAACCACAGAAATGTAGGACAGATCATATCTGGTCACATGTTCTGTTCTTCCTGTTCCTGTGCTGAGAGTGTTAAGAAAGACTAAGCCACCATTTTACAGTGTGCTGTTATATTTGCTGTGTTAACTCTTAGTAAAAGTTATTCTCTACAAGATCAATTCCTGTGTGTGCCTGTGCTCTGGTTCACTGTCTTACCCACATGCTTCAGAGTTCCTGCAAAGCCAGTGTAAGGTGCCTGAATAGAGTTAATAAGGGACAAGACAGTAACTAAACAGATCTCCCTGTTAGAGAGACAATATAATATATATATATATATATATATATATAATATATATATATATATATATATATATGTGTGTGTGTGTGTGTACACAGTGCTTGGTAATGTTTATCATTATTTATATCGTCACAGTGGAGCTTTCAGTCGAAGGGCCCTATCAACACACACTAATTAAATTGTTTTTTGGGGGTCTGGAATAAACCAATACAGACACAGGGAACGTCTACAAACAGCTTGAACATAATGCTCACACTGACATCCATATATCTATGTCCATAAACCATAGAGCTGACCATTGAACAAGGCCATAGACCCTAAATCTGTAAGGTGACCCACTGTACTATCTTGGGATGTAATGTACACAAGGAAAGTCCATAAAAACACTGGCCTTCTTGTGGGCATGTTCGAAATGTATAGGCCAAGGAACCCCCTATCCCCCAAGTTGTGCCTTTACTATTCAATTAAAACACAGAGACATATTATGGCAAAATCGGTGGAGGTCACAGGCTTTTTTTTTTTTTTTTTAAAGGTTTATTTTTTTTATTAAACAAATGACAAGCTAAGAACACAGCATATTTCAAAGTACATGGGTAAGCAAGTAACTAACATCCGGTCATAATGATAGCACAGTTCAATTACACCGATGGTTCACTACACCTGAGTGCACAGCTTCAAACCCGAACTCTTAAATAACAGTAGGATTAGGGTATACCTCAAGCCACCTCTCCCAAATTTTGTCAAATTTAGTTACCGAACCACGTGCCTCATATGTGAGTTTTATAAGTGGCAGAATACGATTAACCAAGTTCAACCAATATATAAGTGATGGAGGCTTGGTCTGGAGCCAGTGAAGAATTACGGCTTTTTTAGCATAAAACAATAATGTGCGGTATAATATTCTAACATGAGCCCTTGGAGCTAGATCATCTATGACCCCCAAAAGGCAAACTTCAGGAGAGAGGACCCGTGGCAGTTCCAAAGTATCACTGAGACATTTAACAATTTTCCGCCAAAACTTGACTATATGCGGACATGACCACATAACATGCAAGAAGTCTGCTGTTGGATATTGACACCTGGGACAGGCTGAGGACTTCTCTGGAAAGATCTTGTGCAGTCTAACTGGTGAATAATAGTAGAGATGGAGGACCTTAAAATTAATAAGCCGATCTCTAGTTGATATAAGAAAGCTATAATTAGCCTTTGTAGCTTCCTCCCAGCTATCATCTGTCAGATCTGGCAGAAGTTCCTGCCATTTGCGACGGGCAAGTGCAAACGGGGAAATTCCCAAGTTTTGCAGAGCTTTGTACAGTTTAGTAACTAGCTTCCGAGAGTCTTCCGCTCGAAGTATACCTTCAAACTCAAAACAGTGATATTCAATCTGCCCTGAGCCAAATTGAGCCCTAAAGGCATGTTGTAATTGCATATATCTGAAGACATTTACCCGCCCAGTTGTAATAGACTCCTGCAATTGTAAAAGGGAAGGGAAGGATCCCTGATATAGTAGATCACCCAGGGTTTTAATGTTCATTTTAGGCCAGTAAATGAAGTCTAATAAATGTCGGAAATGAGGTAAATGGGAGTTACCCCATATAGGTGTATGGGGCGTTAGCAAGGGAGGTTGGAGCCTCTTTGTACGAAGAGTAGTTTGCCATGCCTCATATGGGGCCCTCAACACAGGTGGTATTACATTAGAGTCTCTCAGCTTCCTTTTGGGGCAGTGATCTAGGGATTCAATTGAGCCCAATATAAGAGAGTGGAACAACATATTGGGATCATCTGGGTTAGGTACAAACCAGCCATGTAAGTGAGACATTTGTGCAGCTAAATAGTAGAACCACAGATTTGGAAGGCCCAACCCACCATTTGATGTTGCCGCTGTTAGGGATTTCCATGAGATTCTGGGTTTCTTATCAGCCCAAATGAAGAAATCAACACTATTGATCTTATCAAGTATAGTCTAGGTAATCTCATAGGGAATTCCGGAAGAAGGTATAAGAATTAGGAGGAAAATCATCTTATTAAGGTTGATCTTTCCCCAAAGAGTTAAGGAGTTTTTCCAGGACATTTGCTGTTGTAGTAAGATTTTGTATTAGTGGATTTAAATATCATCTACAATTTGTTCTCATTAACCATCAATATTAATTCCCAGATATTTAATTTGGTCAGACCACTGAGTAATCAGTATTTGAAGTACGAAGATCTTGAGAATAAAGTTCAATCGGGTTAAATAGATGATTTCTCCCAATGACTTTTAGCCTGAGTACGTTCCAAATTCTTGTATAAGATATAGAGCATTTTGGAGAGAGGGGCCCTGGGTCTGCTAGAAACAATAAACGTCGTCTGCATATAATGCAATACGTTCTTCACAGGTCTTATAGCGGAGACCTTCTATATTATTCAGGCTTTGCTCTGATATTATTATGGCCAAAGTTCTATCGCTAATGCGAATAATAGTGGGGATAATGACATTTATCCCACTCTGACCTGAGCAACTGGAGCTGCATAGAGTAATTTAATCCACGAAATAAATTTAGGTCCAAATCCGAATACCCCCAAGCACTTCCCACAAAAAGGGCCATTCTATTGTATCGAAAGCTTAGCCGAGTCAAGGGATACCCATAATCGTGAGCCAGGATTATCATGAGTCATCTGAAGGTTAGTATATACCCGTCTTTAATTATCGGAGGTCGATTTGTTAGGGCATGAACCCAGACTGATCTGGGGTGAATAACAGTGTTTATGACCTTGATTAAACGGTTAGCCAGAATTTTCGCCAATACTTTGGCATCTGTGTTGATGAGTGAGATGGGCCGGATATGGAGTCGCAGAATTCTGGATTTTTACCATGTTTATGGTATTAATACTATTAGTGCCGAATACAGCGAAGCGGGAGTTCTGATCCACCCTGGCTGCATTATACATCTGCAATAGTTTGGGAACTACCTCTATGGCTGTGGTTTATACCATTCAGAGGGGAGACCATGCACTCCCGGAGTTTTATTACTTGGAAGAGAGTGAAGGGCCTCAGCTATTTCCTGTAGGGTAATATCATTATCAAGGAATAGCCTTTGGTGGTTGTCCAGATGTGGAATGGGAAATTTACTTAAGTATGAGCTAATGGATTCTTGTGGAACTGATAACTGGGATTGGTATAAATTGGCATAATAATCTGTAAACACTTTAATTATCTCACCAGGGGAGGTAGTAGCAGTACCATCCGCTTTATTAATGCTAGGGATCCCAGTACTGGCATTGGATGTCTTAGCTAGATAGGCAAGTGTTTTCCCCACTTTTTCCCCCTGGTCAAAAAGCCGTTGAGAAGCATATAACAGTTTTTTTTCCGTCAATGCTGTCCGGACTAACTCTAACGCCCTTTGTGCTTTACACATGTTACTATGAGTGTCCTCATCAGGGTTGTTAGTAAACTCCGATTCTGCTTCCCGAAGCTCACTTTCAGCAGTTCGAATCATCTGTTTAGTGTTTCTCCTAGCTCTATTAATTGCAGCTATCAGGGAGCCCCGAGCTACTGCTTTCGAGGCCTCCCAACACATGTTTGGGGTGGACGTATCTACATTGTTTGCCCAGTATTCACTAATATTCCTGGGTAATAGACTCTTGGACCTCCGGATTTTTTAACCATATAGGGCTGAGACGCCATAGTTTATCCACCGGATATTTTTGTATTTGTAGGTTTAACAGAAGTGGGGGCATGATCAGAAAAGGCCCTAGGGAGATAAACCGCATCTGTAACCAGGGGGAGAAGTCATTTGAGACCAGAGCCAAATCTATCCTGGAGAGGGTTTGGTGCGTTGTGAGTGACAAGAAAACTGTTTTGTGTGTGGGTGTTTCCAGCGCCACACCTCTGTCAGAGCAAGTTCTGAGCCCAGACAGCTAGAGGGGTCGGGGTCAGCACCGTGGAGGATAGTTTTATCTATGTTAGGGTAAAGGGGAGAATTAAAATCTCCAATCAAGGCAGAAAGGGGCTGGGGGAAACTCCAGTACTTTATTAAATATAGATTGGAGCGTATCCATAGACATGGGAGGAGGAAGATATACATTACCCAAAACCAATGGACTAGAGTTGATCTTACAGTGCATAAGGATATATCTGCCAAAAGTGTCTATCTTAATATTTAGCAGTTCAAAAAGTAAGTTTTTTCTCACCAATATGGCCACCCCTCTGGCAATGCGTAGAAAATGTGGCATGGTAGTGATGAGCCACCCAAGCCTTTTTTAATGCGAGGATTTTTTGCCCGGTAAGGTGGGTTTCTTGCAGAAATAATAGTGAAGGGGAGTATGTTTTGAGATAGTTGAATAACTGTGCACGCTTGAACCTAGAATTAAGGCCCCTGACGTTCCAGGAGCACACAGACACATTAGACATTGGACCATAGATATGTATTAATGTAAAACAACTTGCTTATAAGACATAGCTTGTCATCAGTAACTTTTTTAACGTACTGAAAAAAAAATTTAGTACACAAACAAAAATCCCTTGGACCCAACTTTGCCCACACCCACCCCTGCTCAAATTTAAACATAGCCGAGCCTGTACCCCAAACTTTAGCAATGATGGAGGAAAAGAGAGTTTGTAACTTTCTCGATTAGTAGCCATAGCTTCCCGCTAAGTTGTCTGCTGGTGATCCGGGGTTAAAATTTAGGAGACAGAACACAAAGTTTCCGGCATCGGTACCAAATCCCTCGTTGAATTATAAGGCCAAATGACTTTAGGTAGTTTATCTCTGATGGTACTTGAAAATAGCGATAATGCAACCAAGCACTTGGTATGAGGAACTGGCCTCCCTCGTAGCAGGAAACAGGTGCTTCCATTATATTGACATTAGGAGATCCTTAAGGATTTGCGTTCTCTCGGCGAGGAGATTGAAGGCTCGGGGCAGCATGCAGATGCGTCTCGATCCATTTTGATACCTCGTCTGGCTGGTCGAAGAAGATGGAGGAGTCCCCTGTGGTGATGCGTAGTTTCGCAGGGAACAGCATTGCATATTGTATTTTATGCTCCCGCAGTATTCGCCGCACTTCAATAAAGGAGCTACGCTTTTTCTGGACAATAGTGCGAAAAATCCGGATACAGTGAAACTTTAGCGTTACCTTGAGTGATTTCTCCTTTGATTCTGGCCTCTCGAAGTGCCGCATCCCTGTCCTTAAAGTTTAGCATTTTAAGTACAACTGCTCTTGGAGGAGCGCCAGGGGGAGGCCTGCGTGCCGGGACCCTGTGGGCCCTTTCTATCGCAAATTGTGGAGAAAATAAATTAGGGCCTAATTTATCTTTAAGCCATCCCTCTAGGAAACTTTCCATATGAGTCCCTTCGCTTCCTTCAGGAAGGCCTATAAGGCGAAGATTGGATCTGTCGCTGTCTGTTTTCCAAGTCGTCGACATGCGCTAACAGCAATTTGTGGTCCTGTTGAAGCCGCTGTACCTGTCTTTGAAGAGGGTTGACGCCATCCTCCAGCTCACCTATGCGGCGTTCAGTTTTTCCGGTGCGTTCGCGTAATTTCTGCATATCTTGGCGGATCAACGAGAGGTCCACGACGGATCTCTTCTATTTTAGATGTGACTGTAGTCGCCGTGTCAGTGAGCTTAGCCGATAGCGATGCTTTGGATTCAGTGATTGCTAGCATTAAGGATTGAAGGAAAGGCTCCGTTACCTGTTCAGGGAATCCTTCAGTCTCCGCTAATAAAGCCGTATTGCATGACGCAGTACTGGCGCCCATATCCAAGGCCGCGTCGCCATCTTGTGCATGTGCCTTGCGAAAAACTTCTGTACGCCGTCAGCCTTGGGTTTCAAATTGCTTTTAGGAGGCATTTTCCACCGGTAGATGATATAGCTAACACGTAGAATCTTTGTGTCGAGAGACAGCAGCAGGTAGTTGTTCAGGATCAGTGAAAAACACGGGAGCTGCAGCTACACACGTCTACCCCCGTTCACATCCCGGCTCCGCCCCCCGGAGGTCACAGGCTTTATTTTACACTTAAAGGGGAAGGAAACCTAGTTGGTGCAAAAAACGTTGCCCGTCACCCTGGGCAAATGCCCCTAACTTGTTACTTACCCTTCTGTGCAGGTCCAGTCCAGGGAGTTCACAGACGACATCTTCTTCCACACGATCTTCCTGCAGTGAACGACGTTTTGGCGCATGCGCAGTAGGATCATTTCGCCGGTACGGATCTACTGCGCATGCGCCAAAAGTCACGCGCATGCGCAGTAGATCGTACCGGCGAAATGATCCTACTGCGCATGCACCGTTCAAAGCAGGAAGAAGATCGCGTGGAAGAAGATGTCGTCTGTGAACTCCCTGGACTGGACCTGCGCAGAAGGGTAAGTAACAAGTTAGGGGCATTTGCCCAGCGGGACGGATAGGCCCAGGGGGAGGAGGGAGGGTGGGCAACAAACGGAGGGGGGGTGGGGTTTTTTTCGCTGACTAGGTTTTCTTCCCCTTTAAAGAATCAAAGTTAAGGTACACCCTGAACCCCAGATGCGGCTATTATTCTCCAAACGTGGGCTCCCTGCCCAAAAATGTGCAACTCAAAAAAAACGTGGGCTCAATGCCCAAAAATTTCCAAAACATGAAGTAGAGATCACAGGGCCGGGCGCACTCAGTGACCGCCTTTTTGCCCACCTGCTGCTCCCTCAATGTGCATAAAAGGCACTAGCCCAGTCACTTGCATGCATCAGAGAAGACCGTGCAGTCCCAGTCTGATGCACACTTGTGACTCACTCAAGGTAGGCCTGCACTGTAACCAATTCGTAGACCTAGAGCTGCACTGATGCCTAGCCGGCAGCTGACCCTAGCAAATCTGTTGACCAACACAGATAATGTTACTCCAGAGGAAGGCGAAAACTCTAGCACTTTTCAGCCAATTTAGTGCTATGAGAAAAATTCCTTCCTGACCCCATCCAGGGCGATCGGGTCGTAACAACCCTGGAGCACCCTTTTTCTCGACTGGATCCGTCTTACCTAGAGAGGGAGGGTGGGCAACAAAAAACCAATACGTATGAACTCTTCACAAACCACATCCTCTTAAAACCCCTGCCCTGCTCAACGCTTCCTCCTCTGTTTCCACCCCCAACCCGCCCACTTTTTCCCCCTTTCCATTGTTCTTACCTGGGGGCTAGCTGGGAATGGGTGGGGGAGGCTAAAGGGCTGCACCTTACAGGGAAGGGGGCCTTGCATAACCCCATTTTCATCCCTAAACGGGCTTCATCCCCCCCTTATGTTCTAAAGCGCTTCCCTCTATAAATAAGGGCACACCCAATATTGTCCACATTCTCTCAGGGTATGTCTAACCCAGACTTTCCTCTAGGGATTTCTGTCAAATTCTCTCAAGATTTGGCCTATATAAGTTTGTTTCTCCATCTAACCAGGCTGTTTTTTTGTCTAACCCAGACTTTCCTCCAGTGATTCTGGTGGGACCTTCCAGTGGTGAAAACAAACAACCTGACTACAGTATATTCTTTACTAAATGGACACCCTTACTCTCAGTGCAACAGTTGTGTGACCAGTATAAACATTCCCCAAGAGGAAATATTTCGATTTGCAAATTTTGTAGCGATTTTCTTTGGTGAAGGGAAACGGGGACAAATTCGCCATCACTAGTATACAATACCAGGTTCAGACTGGGGTGTGCAAGGCCTGCTTGGGGCTGCTAATCCAAATGTCCCCATGGGCCCGTCTGCTCAACCACCCCTTCCCCTCCGCCATGCGTGCTTACTTTTACAGGGGACTCTTTCAAATTTTCAAACAGGGGTCGCTGACCCCATCTAAAAAAACAAATGCTCTGTAAAGCTACACATTTATTATTACTGCTACTTTTTATTACTCCTCTGTCTATTCAGGCCTCTCCTATTCATATTCCAGCCCTCTAATTCAAATCAGTGCATGGTTGCTAGTTTATTTTGGACCCTAGCAACCAGATTGCTGAAATTGCGAACTGGAGAGCTGCTGAAAAAAACGCGAAATCACTCAAAACCACAAATAATAAAAAATGAAAACAATTGTTCCTCCGATATTACTCTCTACATCATACAGGTAGGGGATTCGTTATCTGGAAAACCCGTTCTCCAGAAACTCTGAATTATGATAGGCCCTCTCCATAGACTTCATTTTATCCAAATAATCCAATTTTTAAGAACAATTTGCTTTTTCTCTGTGATAATAAAACAGTCCCTTGTACTTTATCCCAACTAAGATATAATTAAATCCTTATTGGAAACCAAACCAGCCTGTTGGGTTTATTTAATGTTTACATTTATATTGATTTTCTAGTAGACTTCGGGCCACATTACTAAGCTCGAGTGAAGGATTCAAAGTAAAAAAACTTCGAATTTCGAAGTTTTTTTTGGGGTACTTTCCGACCATCGGAAAGGCTACTTCGACTAGGGACTTCGATTCTAACTAAAAATCGTTCGACTATTCGATAGTCGACAGTACTGTCTCTTTAAAAAAAAAATTGACTACCTACTTAACCACTTTAAACCTACCGAGTTACAATGTTAGCCTATGGGACCTTCCCCATAAGTTTTTCTAAGCTTTTTCTGATCGAAGAAAAATCGTTCAATAAGAAACAATAAGAATAACTTCTTAATTTGACCTGAGTTCTGAGAAATATTTTGGCACGGGATTAGGGATCGGCGGTACGGATTTTAAAGCGACATTGACATATTCTCGTGATAATGTGGATAACCCAGTAGAGCTTGCAAACTGAAGGCCTTTATAACAGTGGCGTGGTTTTATCAGGAATTAACCTGCCTGTATTATTTGGAAGGTGGGAGGAACTGGAAACCCATACAGACAAGGAGAACATATAGACTCCTTGTTAAAGAGTCTTTTGAAAATGACATTTTAAAGCAAGTTCAGGGGGCTTTGTGAGGATGCGGAGATTGGTGGAGACTCAGCATCTGGAGGGTTAACAGCTGGCCAAATTATACAGGACATGGAACGCTGATGGGCATTATGTAACTTTTGTCATTCAAATTCTCGTACATGATAGAAATAGGGATGTACTTAATATATAGGGATTTTTTATATAAAAATGCACTTACATTAATTCAAAACGTTAACATATCAGAAAACCAACAACCCCACCCATTCACCCTCCTGCCCCCAGAGTCCATCCCTCTGTCCATAGGCAATAGTCCAAACCACCAATTCACAAGGCCAAACTTGCAAAGTCTTGTTTTTGTCCATATGGCCTTTGTACCACCCAACACAAAAACAATAACTAAACTCCCCCACCCTTCCAGAAATGCATGGAGAACAAAATAAATCATTTCCAGGACATATCTCTGCTCGTACATTGTGCTGGGCAATATCTCTGCCATCACCCTGAGGATAAAAGGAGAGCAGTATCAGAGTGTGGGAGACAATACCAATACCAATACCAATACAAACAGAGTGAACAGATGTCTAATAAAACAGCCAGAACACGACTTGAAGGGGGGCAACATGGTACATTTCTGTTCAGTGAGTTTGCAATTGATCCTAAGCATTCAGCTCACATTCAAAAGCAACAGTTATGACCCATGTGGCCCCCCCTCAAGTCTCTGATTGGTTACTGCCTGGTAGCCAGGGTAACCAGTCAGTGTAAACCAAGAGAGTAGTAGTAGAGAGTAGTGTCCTGACTGACATGTTATACATCAAATCACTCCAGCCTTTATACATTACATTTGTGCCTAACTAGCTATATTAGAAACATTTTTTATTTTGCACAGCCTATCTATTTACCCAGTTTTTATTTTTACACTGAACAATTCAGTTAAGAGCTGCGGCTAACTGACCATACACGTCTCTAGTCACAGGGCAACTGACCAGAAAGTGATCCTGGGTCTCTTCCTCTTCACACTCCCAGGGGCAATTTTTGCTGCCAATACTAAGATAATTTAAGTTGCCCCAGACATAGAGTTTCCCTTGGAGTGAAAGCCAACAGTTGTCAAAGAACTTAGGGGGGAGTCTCTTGCCATTAAGATAGCGAAGGCTTTCCTGAAGGATGTCACACACACAGTCTCTCAAAGCGAGAGAAACAGCAAAATAGTCCCTGATCACCCTGTGATACAACTGTACTATCCGAAATCTCTTCATTCTAGCCTTGAAACCATGTTCCTACAAAAGGCAATACCCAATTCCTGATACAGACTTCCCACAGGGAATCATTTCCTTGGGCCAAACCGCCAAAGTTAAACTTCAGGAAAAGTGACCCAAAGAAAGTCACTGGGCACAACATGCCCAAACCACCCTCCTTCCGCTACCTAATATATATAGAGACAAGAGGAAAGTGTTGGAAGGGTTACTGTCTGCTCTCTCTCATTTCCCTACAGAAATAGGGATTGGAAGCACTAGATAGGTGCCTTTTATTCAAGGACAGAGACAAGTGACTGAAAAGACTCTGGGGGGTAGGTATGTGCCTCCCACAATTCTCTGAGACACAACAGATAAGGACAATAACAGGGGCAGTACTTTACTGGGCTCGCGGGCAGTATAGGAGCTGGAATTAATGAGTCTCTACCTTATAAAAAGGAGAGAAATATTTTAGCAGGAAGTAGGAAGCAGGAAGTTGTGTGTAGCTTGTGCAGTTTTTGAGAGAAGTTGTGAGTGGAATATCTGTAATTTGCATTCAGTAAAATTGCTCAAATTGTGGTTGAAGCCCCATCAAATTTCATCGAAATACTTTGTACACAGTGTTACACCCAAAAGGGTTGGGCTAAAGGATGTTTTGGGCGTGGCTCTTTTCCTTGGATAAACCTGATAAACAAACAGCGGCCATTTTCCCTTCTCTGCACCAGAATCGCATCTATGTCTCATTAACCTCCTCTCATCCAGCGCATATTAAGGGGCTACAGGTTTCCCTCCCCAGCGCTCCTTTTTATTATTATTTTTTTCCTTTTCATCATTTCTGCCCACACCACAGAAAAGTAGGACAGATCAGATCTGGTCACATGTTCTGTTCGTCCTGTTCCTGTGCTGAGAGTGTTAGAAAGACTAAGCCACCATTTTACAGTGTGCTGTTATATGTTGCTGTGTTAACTCTTAGTTAATTGATTCAAAGAAATGGATTCCTGTTCTGACTCTGCTTGTCAAATTAGTATCTACATTACTGTGCAGACTTTCAGTCGAAGTCCCCTATCAACACACACTAGTTAAACTGTTTTTTGGGGGTCTGGAATAAACCAATACAGACACAGGGAACGTCTACAAACAGCTTGAACATAATGCTCACACTGACATCAATATATCTATGTCCATAAACCATAGAGCTGACCATTGAACAAGGCCATAGACCCTAAATCTGTAAGGTGACCCACTGTACTATCTTGGGATGTAGTGTACACAAGGAAAGTCCATAAAAACACTGGCCTTCTTGTGGACATGTTCGAAATGTATAGGCCAAGGAACCCCCTATCCCCCAAGTTGTGCCTTTACCATTCCATTAAAACACAGAGACATATTATGGCAAAATCGGTGGAGGTCACAGGCTTTATTTTACACTTAAAGAATCAAAGTTAAGGTACACCCTGACCCCAGTTGCGGCTCTTATTCTCCAAACGTGGGCTCCCTGCCCAAACAATGTGCAACTCAAAAAAACATGGGCTCAATGCCCAAAAATTTCCAAACATGAAGTAGACCGCCACTTGCCCTAGGAGCTAGGGAACCAGACACCAACACAGATAATGGTACTCCAGAGGAAGGCGAAAACTCTAGCACTTTTCAGCCAATTAAGTGCTATGAGAAAAATTCCTTCCTGACCCCATCCAGGCGATCGGTCGTAACAACCCTGGGGCACCTTTTTCTCGACTGGATCCGTCTTACCTAGAGAGGGAGGGTGGGAAACAAAAAACAAATACGTATGAACTCTTCACAAACCACATCCTCTTAAAACCCCTGCCCTGCTCAACGCTCCTCCTCTGTTTCCACCCCAACCCCCACTTTTTTTCCCCCTTTCCATTGTTCTTACCTGGGGGCTAACTGGGAATGGGGTGGAGGAGGCTAAAAGGGCTGCACCTTACGGGGAAGGGGGCCTTGCATAACCCCATTTCATCCCTAAATGGGCTTCATCCCCCCTTATGTTCTAAACTTCCCTCTATAAATAAGGGCACACCCAATATTGTCACATTCTCTCAGGGTTTGTCTAACCCAGACTTTCCTCTAGGGATTTCTGTCAAATTCTCTCAAGATTTTGGCCTTATAAGTTTGTTTCTCCATCTAAACCAGCTGTATTTTTGTTTCATTATTTTGGTGCTGCTTGCACTCCTCGACTTGATATCCTTACAATTATTCTTATAAATAAGTATTTCTATTAACATTTATATAACCATGTTTACATCATATTATGATCTTGCAGTACATACGTTGTTGCTGTTAAATATGCTTATCTTTATATATGTTTATCATTATTTGAATACAGAGTGTACCTGTTACGTGACTTTTAACATATGTTCTCAATGTTCTTAATTATGGGTGCTATTTCTGTGAGGATCCAGCAGGGGGCCTTCAAGCTTCTGATGAAGTGACCTAGACGTCACGAAACGCGTCAAGCTTGTTCTCCTTTCCCCTGCCCGCTATTTTTAAATTGTCTAATAAAGATGGATTTGTTTTAACACGTTCCGGTTCACATTTACTGATACCAGCTGGCGGTGTCCGCAACCCCCTTATCCTTGGATTGTTGTTTGCCGCGGCCAGAGCGGACCCAGCGGTTACATCTACCAGGCTGTCTGTGCATGCTCACCTCCCCAGGTTTGGATTGCTCTCGTTTGAATTTCCTCCGTTCGTATTTGGTCTGGCTTTGGGAGCGTCCGTCACAGGAGAGTGAGTACTTTGCCGTTTCTACAATATAACATTGTTTCAAAGACTTTTTGCTACGTTGCATATCTTGCATTTATTATTATATTTTTTCTACAATGGATAATGGAACCGTTACTTTGAATGCGGGCAGGGTTGAATTTTTGGGCGCTAGTGCAAGCAGCTTCAGCACACGGGAAAGACAGGCAGCAGATATTTTTTCAGATGCTGGCTATGATGATATATTTCCGTTTTCAAACACTGATGATACTACAGATTTATGCCGACATCTTGAGAAAAATATGATTAAAGAGATGCGACTCTGGTGGGATATATCTACCCTTGAAAATTATCTGAAGGTGGGGCGAATACCCAGAGGGCTCCGAATTAGGAAATTTCCAGCCTTTTCAGATATATCTAAGGATTTTGTAGAAGCCTGGAACAGTACTCTCTCTGCCTGTTCTTCCAGATTAATGGAACTGATTATTGATTTTCACACCAAGAAACACAGTTTAATTCAGTCAGATATAAAGGAGGTTCAGCTGGAATTACTTAAGTATGAAGCTAAAGTTGATACTGCTGAACTCCTGGGCGAGATTAAACAACGTGTCAACAAATGTGAAACTGAGGTGAAACGCATTAAGAGGGAAAAATTTCTCAGAGATAAGAGGGACTATGAATTAAATCGGGTCTATGATTGGAATATTAAAAGTAGTTTTGCCTCATTCCGTTCTAAATCTTTCAACCGCAAAAAGGGGGGGCATCGGTTCAGGAAAAGAAGGTACGCTTCAGGAATGATGATGAGTATCTTTCGGAAGGAGCAGCGTCCTCTTCTTCTTTTTTATACACCGAAGGGGAATTCTCAATGAGCGACTCGGAGGAAGACAACAGACGCAACGACAGACGCGATCATGGGGGATCCCCATAGACAGGGACAGGAAAACAAGGAGCCAGCCTGGCCCTATAGATCCAAGAGGTCTGGATCCATACAAGAAGAAGGTCCTATTAGGTCCGATAGATCCAAGAGGGCCGGAAACACACAACAAAAAGAAGCATGGCAACAAACGCAACTAACCTCTGATTCCAACCTGAACATTTCCGACAATAATGTCATCAATTTGTCTAGTTATAGACTCACCAGGGAGGAAACCACAGTTTTGAATTATGGCTTGAATTTCGTTGAATATGATCAACAGATTTTTGATATGATTCTGGAAAATTAACAACTTTATTCGTAAATTAACATTAATGAGACACTTTAATGTAGAGTCTATTCCTGGCGATGACCACTTTGTGGACATTTCGCCCACTACTGATAATGGAAATAGTCTTTCCCACAATGCTCTTGATAGAGGTAATAAGGCTAGTAGTATAGGGCTATGTACATTTGAAGAATTGTACTTTGAATATTATGGAAGATCTTTTGTGTGAATCAGGGGCAATGCCGCATTTGGATGGTTCAGCTACACACTGGTCTCAGCATAAATCTAAGTTTTATCCGATCCAGAGCAGAGGGTTTTATATTGACACTTTTCAGAATTGGTAACCAAGGATCTTTGTAAACTCAAAGGCAGCTGTGGTTCTGATAATTTAAGTAAGGGTGAAATCCTAGCTATCTCTAGACTTAAGCAAAATAAAACATTGTAGTCAAGAATGCGGTATGTTCTTGGATGCAGAGTACTACAAAGTAGAGCATATAGACAACTTGGAGATAGGGATACCTATGAACCTTTGGATACAAAGAGTTTAAGAATACATTACAACGTCTATTGGAGGGAGCCAAATATGATTGTATCTTGAGTGACAAGGAATTTGATTATCTTAAATGTGATTCCCCCCGTATACCTATCTTCCATTGGCTGAAGGTCCACAAGACTCTTGTGAATGTTCAGGGTAGACCCATTGTCATAGGCTCCTTGAATGAGCATCTTTCTGAATATGTTGATTGTCTCTTTTACCTATGGTTTTTGGCCTACCAAGCTATCTTCGGGATAGTACAGACTGCATCAATAAATTCAACAGATACGGTGGGACCCCTCTTACCTGTGGGTCACTATGGACGTCACTTCACTTTACTCCTCAATTGAACATACACGCGGATTATCTGCCATTCAGTTTTGGTTGTCACACAAAATTATACCCGAGGTTCAGAATGATTTCCTATTACGAGCATTGCAATATCTCCTCACCTCAAATTACTTCATGTTTAATGGGGCATTTTTTCTTCAAAAGAGAGGAGCGGCTATGGGGGCGCGATTTGCGCCCTCATATGCCAATTTGTTTATGGGGTTTTGGGAGCGTTCTTTCGTCTATGGAGAACAGAATCCATTTTGGTGCCACATTGTTTCTTTTTTTAGGTTTATCGACGATTTGATTTTGATATGGAGGGGGGATGAGACAACTGTAAGCGAATTTGTTAGATATTGCAATGACTCTGGATGGGGGATATCGTTTACTAGTGAATGTAATCCCACCACCATGTCCTACCTAGATATCAAGTTCTATGTTGAAGGTGATACAATACTCACTGATCTGTACCGGAAACCGATAACCCGCAATACTTTGTTACATGCGGCCAGCTGTCACCCCAAAAGTGTATTACGTGGCGTCCCAGTGGGCCAGTTCCTGCGTCTACGCAGGATCTGTACCACTTGGGACTCCTTTAATGAACAAGCTATGCTCCTATGGGATAGGTTTATCCAACGGGTTATGACTTCTGGATGTCAAATCAGCCTATGATAGAGCTGTGGGCACAAGTCGGAGTGATTTATTGGCCTCCCAATCCAAGAAGGCAACTCATTTGGGTTCAAACAGGAACTCTAGATGCCAAGGTCGCAATCGAAATGAATGTCCTAGGATTATCACCTCTTACTCCCGTAACAGTGCCCAACTACGGGGCATTGTACAGAAATATTGGAATATCTTGGGCCAGGATCCCAGATTAAGGGATTCGTTACCTTCTCAACCCAGTTTTGCTTTTAAAAGGGGTCCCAGTCTGGGGTCGATTTTGTCCCCTAGCCTCTTTTCAGAGTCCGAGTCCCCCGGGCCTACACATTGGCTAACAGTTAAAGGGTGCTACAGGTGTGGTGCCAGTCGTTGCGGCACATGCCGATATATGAAACCCTCAAAAACTTTTTGTGGTAGATTGGATCGGAGGAGTCATAATATCAATTTTTACGCAAACTGTGGTACGTGCAATATTGTATATCTTATTACCTGCCAGTGCGGTCTGCAGTATGTAGGCAAGACTACCCGTCCCCTTAGGAAGCGAGTATCGGAACATTTGAGTAGCATCACACGTGGAGATTGCAGTTCTGCGGTTTCCAAACATTTGATTGATAGACATGACAGTAAAGCATGCATTACAGTTCAGGTAATTGATAGGGTAGTAGCAAATATACGCAGGGGGGAAATTGACAATTCCCTCCTTAGGAAAGAAGCCTACTGGATCTTTAAGCTAAATACGGTGACCCCACATGGGCTAAATAGAGAATGGGAACTGACTTGTTTCATTGACTGCTAGTTTATTACCTTTTTCAAAGCTTCTTTTTCAGCGTATTTTATTCTTTAGCTCCCTTTTTCCCGTTTCTCTGTGATGTTTTTTGATTTTTCCGAATATTTGATGATTTTTGGGCCTTCATAAAATTAAAATTAAAATTTATATTTTTTGTATATTTTTGTATAATTTTGCATAATTTTGAATAATTTTGTATGGTTTTTCCAATTTCATAATTTTGGTGCTGCTTGCACTCCTCGACTTGATATCCTTACAATTATTCTTATAAATAAGTATTTCTATTAACATTTATATAACCATGTTCACATCATATTATGATCTTGCAGTACATACGTTGTTGCTGTTAAATATGCTTATCTTTATATATGTTTATCATTATTTGAATACAGAGTGTACCTGTTACGTGACTTTTAACATATGTTCTCAATGTTCTTAATTATGGGTGCTATTTCTGTGAGGATCCAGCAGGGGGCCTTCAAGCTTCTGATGAAGTGACCTAGACGTCACGAAACGCGTCAAGCTTGTTCTCCTTTCCCCTGCCCGCTATTTTTAAATTGTCTAATAAAGATGGATTTGTTTTAACACGTTCCGGTTCACATTTACTGATACCAGCTGGCGGTGTCCGCAACCCCCTTATCCTTGGATTGTATTTTTGTTTAACCCAGACTTTCCTCCGGGGATTTCTGGTGGACCTTCCAGGGATGGGAACAAAACAACCTGACTACAGTATATTCCCTTACTAAACGGACACCGTTATTCTCAGTGCAACAGTTGTGTGACCAGTATAACATTCGCCAAGAGGAAATATTTAGATTGATTCGAATACAACACTGCATTAAGTCACTATGAAACTTTTCCACGTCCAACCACTTATGAGCTAATGTGCCTCCTAGATCCTGTATGTTCCATATGTTCCATTTAACTTCTACAAAGGACTTGAGATTTGTCCAACCGTGGGAGGGAGACCTGCGAGTTAGCTTTGATCTTAATAACCGGTAAACAATATCATTTGAATCAGGAATAAATGCTTTATTTGGAGATTAATAATAATCTCTGCTGAGATTATTTATAACCATTAAATGCAAATGTATTGGTTTATTTTATGTCAAATTTTATTATCACGTCGATTAGGTTCATGGGGAGAAACTGCTGCCATTAAACACCTGAAATTGTAGCTGACAGTTTCATATTCTGTCAGTCACAATTACAGATGTAAGGTTTATTATCAGGAACGCTTGGGACATGGGGTTTTCTGTATAAGGGATTTTCTGTAATTTGGATCTCTATAATTTAAATCTGCTTAAACATTAAATAAACAAAATAGGATTGTTTTCCTTCAATAAGGATTAATTATATTTTAGTTGGGATCAAGTACTAGGTCCTAGGTCCCAGACCTGTTATTTAGAATGCTCTGGACCTGACGTTTTCCAGATAACGGATCTTTCTGTAATTTGGATCTTCATACCTTAAGTCAAATTCTCTCAAGATACGGCACAGATTTGGCCTTATAAATTTGTTTCTCCATCTAAACCAGCTGTATTTTTGTTTAACCCAGAGTTTCCTCCGGGGATTTCTGGTGGGACCTTCCAGGGTGGGAACAAAACAACCTGACTACAGTATATTCCCTTACTAAACGGACACCCTTACTCTCAGTGCAACAATTGCGTGACCAGTATAACATTACCCAAGAGGAAATATTTAGATTTCTTCAAATACAACACTGCATTAAGTCGCTATGAAACTTTTCCACGTCCAACAACTTATGAGCTAATGTGCCTCCTAGATCCTGTATGTTCCATATGTCAGTCACCTAATGATTGTAAAATGTATGTTATATTGAATAAACAGTATTTTAATTCTAGAAAATCAATTTTTTTTATAAATAAATTATTAATTGGTGGTGAAATTCTCAGAAAGAATGACTTCTGGCTAAGAACGATCAGTGCTTCTTGACTTTGGTCCGTGGTTTGATATATTGAGCCTTGGTCTTTCCTTGTGGCGATGGAGCTCCAACATCAGGGGTCAAAATCTAAGGGGAAAACACATAACACTGGATCGATATACACATGAGACAGTTTCTTTAATGGCCAGTGACTGAACTACCGGAGGAGCAGTGGGTGCAATTCTAGCAGGGCCCGCCTGTGAGCCCGCCTGCAGTTTGTGCCGGCGAAAAACGTTGAAAAAACGCTTCCGGATAGAGGCTGCAGTCTGCACCCGGGCCTGCCTCCCCCCTGTTACTGTTTATGCCAGTGTCTTTTAAAGCTGAAAATATTCTAGCACAGATGATATTAATACAATAGAGTGTATGCCACTTACCCTCAATTGTAATTTCACCCGGATTTCACTATTCTGTTCAGTTGATTCAAGGGGCAGCCAGTCCTGCAAGGTCATTTCCGAAGCAGCCAGAAGGCTAGATAGGCGCACAGTAATACTTCCGATGGGCTTATTGTGTTCATTGTGAACCTGTGAAAATACCGGTCATAAGTGGGTCAGAAAGCAAAGAAACACAACACAGCACCCTACATGGGTACAACAGCAGCCGCAAGAAAAGCCCATTTGTACTTACCTTAAGCTTCAGTTCCTCATTAAGTGGGTTCCTTATCAAGAACTGGAACCTCTTTTTCCACTCTGCTTCTCCGTTATTTATTCTGCTTTGTAAATAGAAATAAGATGTATTCAGAATGTAATCTGGCACGGCCATTTAATGAAACAGATATTTTCACAGGGTACAAGGAAGTGCCAATCAGCGCCTCCCCTTCCTCCATAAGTAACACATATTTGGACAGTTCTTCTAATACTTACTCCAATTTTCTTTACATTGTCTTCAACGCCAACCTGCACGACAGCTAACGCTTTCAGATTGTCCTTCTTCATCTGTTGGACAAGAACAGATGTCGATCAATACTGGTGTATAATGGGAAAAGGGAAACTTTCAACTTGGTGTTGGGAGATATTTTACACCTATTATATCTTAAATACTCGAGTAAGTTATTAAGATAATAACAGGCAGTAGGGACAGGAATGGCAGTTAGAGGGACTTTTAATCTGACTCACTTGTAGAACAGGCAGACCCCTTCCTTTTTCAATATAGGTGTACAGAACGGCTGAAGCAATCTCATTATCTCTTTTTGGCCGAGATTGTTCGTTTACTTTCAGCACCTGGAAAACCAAAAAAAAAATTTGATGCACCAACAAAACATTCCAACGTATTTCCACGGCAGCCAGCGTAAAGGAACAGAGACTTTACCTCTTCCAGTTGGGTTGGGTCTGAAAGTAGCCTGAGATGTGTCACCTTGATATGAAGCTGGCCAGACTTTACGTTCTCCAAATCTATCCACTAAAATAGTAAAGTAAAAAAACATAGTCAGATGCCTCAGAAAGCTTTGTATTATTAGTATTACTATTATTATCATTATATATCAACATGACTGGCTACACTTACCTTGTCTATGAATCCTCTCTCTGGCACCTCTTTAATTCTAATTCTGCAACTAGATATGGGAAATGAAAAATAGTTAGAAACTGTATCTACAGATTCTACAGCTGCTTATTGTTATTATAGGGTCACATATGGACATACTCACCTGCCCAATTGCTGGTTTATCTTAACACCTTTGTCAGAGATGAGATTAAATTCTATCTCCTGGTCTGGGAGGTCAGAATATAATATCTAAGGATAAAACGAGAAATGTGGTTATAATATCTAAGATGCAATCTACTGAATTTACTGTACAGATAAATATCTGGGTATGTGATGCGATACCTCAAAGGTCTCATTCCACTTTGGATTCAAGTTCTTGTGTATCACCCTTGTCTTTGCTGTTGTTCCTCCTCCGCATATCACAACATAAGGGTTCGATGATTTGGTTAAAATTTCCTTGGCAACAAGGTTTTTGGCTTCTATGACTCGGATATGAAGCGCATTCTATAATAAAGTGAAAAACAAGTTAAACATTTTTCTAAGTCCCAAAAAACACTGGTGTTTTTTCTTATTTCTTTTTTTATGGGTGATAGGCTGAAAAAGATTGAAAAATTTTTTTGAGGCTACCCTCCTTCCCCCCTACATTTCCTAACTCATGGCACCTTAACTATACAGTGGGCACATGTGTAGGGCAAAATAAAAATTTTATTTGCTGTTTTGAAGGTTTCCCAGGCTTGTGTAGTGCTGCGACATATACCTCCATTGTAACTTCAATTTGGCGCCGTATGCAAATTAAGCATCGCTAGTGTAACTTTGCTTTGCTTGGCGAATTAACGCTAGCGCATCTTCACAACCTTACGCTTCCCTGAGCGCAACTTCGGATTTTAGTGAATTTGCGTAGCGCTGTCAAAAATACGCCAGGCAAAGTGCGGCGAAGCGGACGCTGGCGCAACAACGAATCTTAGTGAATTTGCCCCCTTGACTCTCTACAGGGAAGCAGGAAGGCTATAAAATACAAACTAGGCCTTACCCTGGGTTCTAAAAACTGCAGCTTAGCCAAATCAAATCTGGCTGCAAGGGGATGGCTGAAATGCTGCGGCGCAATGATGATCTGTCCGATTTGGTTCACAAGCTCTTTTTCCGACAGCGTTCTGAAGGAGATGGGAGAAGGAAATATGTATGTTATTCCAATGTACAAATAAGCTAGATAGAGCAGGTAGGGAATTGGGAGAGGAATAAAGCGCAATAACGTTTTTGATTAAAGACAAAAGCAATAGCTGGGAAAGGAAGGGCAGAGTATGAGTACATATAAGTCAACTTACTGAAGTCCAGGAATATTCAGTAGGTGGGCAAATCCGTCCATTGTAGTTCCAATACCTGCAATAAATGCACAGTCACATTGAAGAGTTCAGACTACAGAACTAGAAATATCAACGGTTTCCTAACTACATATGAATTCTACCTTCATCTTACCAGCTCCAAATCTTAACTTACTGGACGATGAGGGAAATAAACGGTCAGTGCTCCAAATATGGGTGAGTCCTCCATCAGCGGTGCCAAAATTACCCGCAAGATTCCCTCCAGCTGCAAAAGAGAAAGTAATGTTTATATATATAATAAATGCAAAGGAAGCAGCTAACGTACGCGATATAAGACTGGTAGACTCACCTTTATAGATTTGATGCCGGCTATCGGGTTTTTCCGTAAAACCAGCATCCACCTTTATGTCGGCATTATAACTGAAAAAAGGAGCAAAAGACAATTATGTAAGGAAGGGACATTTCAGAGTGGGCAAAGGAATTAGAAAAAAGGGGTGTTTGAAATGTACCTGATATCGAGATCCAACATTATTTGCTTTTTTTCTGGATCCGCATGAGTTTTCCAAGACTTTACCTGTGGGGGCTGAGCATAAAGATTGGGGTGTTACAAGAAATCTATTTACAAGAAGAGGAATAACCCAAGTACAGAAAGAGATCATTACCTTCGTGCCAAAATCGATATTGATGAAACGGAACGAGGCAAGATAATTGCTTTTGGCGCGTATGTCAGGCTGAATCCTCTCTCGAATCATCTTTTCCACGTATTTGGAAAGAAGATGCCATATATCCTTAACAATCTGCCATTGAAAAAGTTGAAAAGGCAGAGGTTAGAGATTTAGACACGTACATACCCATGCAAGCCCAAATTTCCCATGTACAATCATCCAGTGACAAAGAATAAAGTGTAAATAAATATATATATGTAAAACTTACCACATTCAGGGACTCGATTTTCTCAAAGTCTTCACGTGGAACCTTCAGGAACAGAGAGGAAGAAGCGTTTTACGGTTCATGTTCCATTATTGTATTTAAAAGTCTACATTTTTGCTCCATAATAAACCAAGTCTATTTTAAGTAGGGATGCACTGAATCCAGTATTCGATCGGGATTCGGCCAGGATTCGGCCTTTTTCAGCAGGATTTGGATTCAGCCGAATCCTTCTGCCGGGCAGAACCAAATGCGAATCTTAATTTGCATATGCAAATTAAACATGAATTGATAAATAATAAAAAGTAACAGTAACAATAAAATGATATTCTTCAATACAAACAATTGAAATGTCTACCCCTTTAAGCAGAGAACACGGGAGCCTTACTGTTTTTGGAGACTTTTTTTGTTCTTTGGGTTCATCCTCTGTCTTTTCAGTGGGACGGCGGTTTTTCTTCAGATCCTGTAACGCTTCCATATCAGAATTCCTACTATAACATATCCTATTTTAATGCGTTGGTTTCCTAAAAAGAAGCCGACAGGGACAGGATATATATTAAATCTGCAAAAATGGGTCTAAAAAAAAGTTTGGAGTTTTTCAAACATCATTAGAAAAAGGAGTTAAAAAGTTAAAAAAAAAAAAGGGGAAAAAAATTTGAATCAATTTCACACTATACAGAAAAAGAAATCGGGAGCGAGCCTCGCTTCTTCTTCCTGCTGCTAGGCCTCGAAATGACTCGAAAGCACTGGTAAACAACTACATCTGCCGATTTTCTCTTCGGCACCCACGCCGACTACAGTCGGCTGGCAGGCAGGGCGGCGATCTGCCGGGGGGGCCCTGCGGCGGGGTGCGGGTTCCTGTAACAAAATCGCAACCCCCTGCTCCCCCGGTAGTCTATGCCACTGGGCGTAACTATAGAGGAAGCATCGGCCTGAACCCCCCGCTTTGTGTCGGCCCACACATTGAAAGTCCTGCATGACCCCATCAGGCGATCGGCGTAACACCCTGGAGCACCTTTTTCTCGACTGGATCCGTCTTACCTAGAGAGGGAGGTGGGAAACAAACAAACAATACGTAA